>NW_025548575.1:0-44818 GCF_905237065.1 Salmo salar
TCTACTATAGAGAGAGAGAGAGACTGGACCTGCTGCTATATAGAGAGAGAGACTGGACCTGCTGCTATAGAGAGAACGAGACTTTACCTGCTGCTATAGAGAGAGAGACTGGACCTGCTGCTATATAGGAGAGAGACTGTACCTGCTGCTATAGAGAGAGAGAGACTGGACCTGCTGCTATATATAGAGAGAGAGACTGGACCTGCTGCTATATATAGAGAGAGAGACTGGACCTGCTGCTATATAGAGAGAGAGACTGGACCTGCTGATATATAGAGAGAGACTGGACCTGCTGCTATACATAGAGAGAGAGGCTGGACCAGCTGCTATAGAGAGAGAGTGAGAGACTGGACCTGCTACTGTATAGAGAGAGACTGGACCTGCTACTATATAGAGAGAGAGACAGGACCTTCTACTGTATAGAGAGAGAGACTGGACCTGCTACTGTATAGAGAGAGAGACTGGATCTGCTGCTATGTAGAGATAGAGACTGGACCTGCTACTATATAGAGAGAGAGACTGGACCTGCTATTGTATAGAGAGAGAGACTGGACTTGCTGCTATATAGAGAGAGACTGGACCTGCTACTATATATAGAGAGAGAGACTGGACCTACTACTGTATAGAGAGAGACTGGACCTGCTGCTATATAGAGAGAGATACTGGACCTGCTGCTATAGAGAGAGAGAGAGACTGGACCTGCTGCTATATAGAGAGAGACTGTACCTGCTGCTATAGAGAGAGAGACTGGACCTGCTGCTATAGAGAGAGAGGCTGGACCTGCTGCTATATATATATAGAGAGAGACTGGACCTGCTGCCATATAGAGAGAGAGAGACTGGACCTGCTACTGTATAGAGAGAGACTGGACCTGCTGCCATATAGAGAGAGAGAGACTGGACCTGCTACTATAGAGAGAGAGAGAGTGGACCTGCTACTTTATAAAGAGAGACTGTACCTGCTGCTATAGAGAGAGAGACTGGACCTGCTGCTATATATAGAGAGAGAGACTGGACCTGCTGCTATATATAGAGAGAGACTGGACCTGCTGCTGTAGAGAGAGAGAGACTGGACCTGCTAGTGTATAGAGAGAGACTGGACCTGCTGCCATATAGAGAGAGAGACTGGACCTGCTACTATAGAGAGAGAGAGAGTGGACCTGCTGCAATATAGAGAGAGAGACTGGACCTTCTACTATAGAGAGAGAGAGACTGGACCTGCTGCTATATATAGAGAGAGAGACTGGACCTGCTGCTATAGAGAGAGAAAGCGACAGGACCTACTGCTGTATATATAGAGAGAGACTGGACCTGCTGCTATATAGAGAGAGACTGGACCTGCTACTATATAGAGAGAGACTGGACCTGCTACTATAGAGAGAGAAAGAGACTGGACCTGCTGCTATATATATAGAGAGAGACTGGACCTGCTGCTATAGAGAGAAAGAGACTGGACCTGCTGCTATATATAGAGAGAGAGACTTTACCTACTGCTATATAGAGAGAGACTGTACCTGCTGCTATAGAGAGAGAGACTGGAACTGCTGTTATATATATAGAGAGAGACTGGACCTGCTGCTATATAGAGAGAGACTGTACCTGCTGGTATAGAGAGAGAGACTGGACCTGCTGCTATAGAGAGAGAGACTGGACCTGCTGCTATATATAGAGAGAGAGACTGGACCTGCTGCTATATATAGAGAGAGACTGGACCTTCTACTATAGAGAGAGAGAGACTGGACCTGCTGCTATATATATAGAGAGAGACTGGACCTGCTGCTATATAGAGAGAGACTGGACCTGCTACTGTATAGAGAGAGAGACTGGACCTGCTACTGTATAGAGAGAGAGACTGGACCTGCTGCTATATAGAGAGAGAGACTGGATCTGCTGCTATATAGAGAGAGAGACTGGACCTGCTACTGTATAGAGAGAGAGACTGGACCTGCTACTGTATAGAGAGAGAGACTGGACCTGCTGCTATATAGAGAGAGAGACTGGACCTGCTGCTATATAGAGAGAGAGACTGGACCTGCTACTATATAGAGAGAGAGACTGGACCTGCTGCTATATAGAGAGAGACTGGACCTGCTACTGTATAGAGAGAGAGACTGGACCTGCTACTGTATAGAGAGAGAGACTGGACCTGCTGCTATATAGAGAGAGAGACTGGATCTGCTGCTATATAGAGAGAGAGACTGGACCTGGTACTGTATAGAGAGAGACTGTACCTGCTACTATAGAGAGAGAGACTGGACCTGCTGCTATTTATATAGAGAGAGAGACTGGACTTGCTGCTATATAGAGAGAGACTTTACCTGCTGCTATACATAGAGAGAGAGGCTGGACCAGCTGCTATAGAGAGAGAGAGAGAGACTGGACCTGCTACTGTATAGAGAGAGACTGGACCTGCTACTCTATAGAGAGAGAGACTGGACCTGCTACTGTATAGAGAGAGAGACTGGACCTGCTACTGTATAGAGAGAGAGACTGGACCTGCTGCTATATAGAGAGAGAGACTGGACCTGCTACTATATAGAGAGAGAGACTGGACCTGCTACTGTATAGAGAGAGAGACTGGACTTGCTGCTATATAGAGAGAGACTGGACCTGCTACTATATATAGAGAGAGAGACTGGACATACTACTGTATAGAGAGAGACTGGACTTGCTGCTATATAGAGAGATACTGGACCTGCTGCTATATAGAGAGAGATACTGGACCTGCTGCTATAGAGAGAGAGAGAGACTGGACCTGCTGCTATAGAGAGAGAGACTGTACCTGCTGCTATAGAGAGAGAGACTGGACCTGCTGCTATAGAGAGAGAGGCTGGACCTGCTGCTATATATATAGAGAGAGAGACTGGACCTGCTGCCATATAGAGAGAGAGAGACTGGACCTGCTACTGTATAGAGAGAGACTAGACCTGCTGCCATATAGAGAGAGAGACTGGACCTGCTACTATAGAGAGAGAGAGAGTGGACCTGCTACTTTATAAAGAGAGACTGTACCTGCTGCTATAGAGAGAGAGACTGGACCTGCTGCTATATATAGAGAGAGAGACTGGACCTGCTGCTATATATAGAGAGAGACTGGACCTGCTGCTGTAGAGAGAGAGAGACTGGACCTGCTAGTGTATAGAGAGAGACTGGACCTGCTGCCATATAGAGAGAGAGAGACTGGACCTGCTACTATAGAGAGAGAGAGAGTGGACCTGCTGCAATATAGAGAGAGAGACTGGACCTTCTACTATAGAGAGAGAGAGACCGGACCTGCTGCTATATATAGAGAGAGAGACTGGACCTGCTGCTATAGAGAGAGAAAGCGACAGGACCTACTGCTGTATATAGAGAGAGAGACTGGACCTGCTGCTATATAGAGAGAGACTGGACCTGCTACTATATAGAGAGAGACTGGACCTGCTACTATAGAGAGAGAAAGAGACTGGACCTGCTGCTATATATAGAGAGAGAGACTGGACCTGCTGCTATAGAGAGAAAGAGACTGGACCTGCTGCTATATATAGAGAGAGAGACTTTACCTACTGCTATATAGAGAGAGACTGTACCTGCTGCTATAGAGAGAGAGACTGGAACTGCTGCTATATATATAGAGAGAGACTGGACCTGCTGCTATATAGAGAGAGACTGTACCTGCTGCTATAGAGAGAGAGACTGGACCTGCTGCTATAGAGAGAGAGACTGGACCTGCTGCTATATATAGAGAGAGAGACTGGACCTGCTGCTATATATAGAGAGAGACTGGACCTTCTACTATAGAGAGAGAGAGACTGGACCTGCTGCTATATATATAGAGAGAGACTGGACCTGCTGCTATATAGAGAGAGACTGGACCTGCTACTGTATAGAGAGAGAGACTGGACCTGCTACTGTATAGAGAGAGAGACTGGACCTGCTGCTATATAGAGAGAGAGACTGGATCTGCTGCTATATAGAGAGAGAGACTGGACCTGCTACTGTATAGAGAGAGAGACTGGACCTGCTACTGTATAGAGAGAGAGACTGGACCTGCTGCTATATAGAGAGAGAGACTGGACCTGCTGCTTATATATAGAGAGAGAGACTGGACCTGCTACTATATAGAGAGAGAGACTGGACCTGCTGCTATATAGAGAGAGACTGGACCTGCTACTGTATAGAGAGAGAGACTGGACCTGCTACTGTATAGAGAGAGAGACTGGACCTGCTGCTATATAGAGAGAGAGAGAGACTGGATCTGCTGCTATATAGAGAGAGAGACTGGACCTGGTACTGTATAGAGAGAGACTGTACCTGCTACTATAGAGAGAGAGACTGGACCTGCTGCTATTTATATAGAGAGAGAGACTGGACTTGCTGCCATATAGAGAGAGAGAGACTGGACCTGCTGCTATATAGAGAGAGACTGGACCTGCTACTATATATAGAGAGAGAGACTGGACATACTACTGTATAGAGAGAGACTGGACTTGCTGCTATATAGAGAGATACTGGACCTGCTGCTATATAGAGAGAGATACTGGACCTGCTGCTATAGAGAGAGAGAGAGACTGGACCTGCTGCTATAGAGAGAGAGACTGTACCTGCTGCTATAGAGAGAGAGACTGGACCTGCTGCTATAGAGAGAGAGGCTGGACCTGCTGCTATATATATAGAGAGAGAGACTGGACCTGCTGCCATATAGAGAGAGAGAGACTGGACCTGCTACTGTATAGAGAGAGACTAGACCTGCTGCCATATAGAGAGAGAGACTGGACCTGCTACTATAGAGAGAGAGAGAGTGGACCTGCTACTTTATAAAGAGAGACTGTACCTGCTGCTATAGAGAGAGAGACTGGACCTGCTGCTATATATAGAGAGAGAGACTGGACCTGCTGCTATATATAGAGAGAGACTGGACCTGCTGCTGTAGAGAGAGAGAGACTGGACCTGCTGCCATATAGAGAGAGAGACTGGACCTGCTACTATAGAGAGAGAGAGAGTGGACCTGCTGCAATATAGAGAGAGAGACTGGACCTTCTACTATAGAGAGAGAGAGACTGGACCTGCTGCTATATATAGAGAGAGAGACTGGACCTGCTGCTATAGAGAGAGAAAGCGACAGGACCTACTGCTGTATATAGAGAGAGAGACTGGACCTGCTGCTATATAGAGAGAGACTGGACCTGCTACTATATAGAGAGAGACTGGACCTGCTACTATAGAGAGAGAAAGAGACTGGACCTGCTGCTATATATAGAGAGAGAGACTGGACCTGCTGCTATAGAGAGAAAGAGACTGGACCTGCTGCTATATATAGAGAGAGAGACTTTACCTACTGCTATATAGAGAGAGACTGTACCTGCTGCTATAGAGAGAGAGACTGGAACTGCTGCTATATATATAGAGAGAGACTGGACCTGCTGCTATATAGAGAGAGAGACTGGACCTGCTGCTATATAGAGAGAGACTGGACCTGCTACTGTATAGAGAGAGAGACTGGACCTGCTACTGTATAGAGAGAGAGACTGGACCTGCTGCTATATAGAGAGAGAGACTGGATCTGCTGCTATATAGAGAGAGAGACTGGACCTGCTACTGTATAGAGAGAGAGACTGGACCTGCTACTGTATAGAGAGAGAGACTGGACCTGCTGCTATATAGAGAGAGAGACTGGACCTGCTGCTTATATATAGAGAGAGAGACTGGACCTGCTACTATATAGAGAGAGAGACTGGACCTGCTGCTATATAGAGAGAGACTGGACCTGCTACTGTATAGAGAGAGAGACTGGACCTGCTACTGTATAGAGAGAGAGACTGGACCTGCTGCTATATAGAGAGAGAGAGAGACTGGATCTGCTGCTATATAGAGAGAGAGACTGGACCTGGTACTGTATAGAGAGAGACTGTACCTGCTACTATAGAGAGAGAGACTGGACCTGCTGCTATTTATATAGAGAGAGAGACTGGACTTGCTGCCATATAGAGAGAGAGAGACTGGACCTGCTGCTATATAGAGAGAGACTGGACCTGCTACTATATATAGAGAGAGAGACTGGACATACTACTGTATAGAGAGAGACTGGACTTGCTGCTATATAGAGAGATACTGGACCTGCTGCTATATAGAGAGAGATACTGGACCTGCTGCTATAGAGAGAGAGAGAGACTGGACCTGCTGCTATAGAGAGAGAGACTGTACCTGCTGCTATAGAGAGAGAGACTGGACCTGCTGCTATAGAGAGAGAGGCTGGACCTGCTGCTATATATATAGAGAGAGAGACTGGACCTGCTGCCATATAGAGAGAGAGAGACTGGACCTGCTACTGTATAGAGAGAGACTAGACCTGCTGCCATATAGAGAGAGAGACTGGACCTGCTACTATAGAGAGAGAGAGAGTGGACCTGCTACTTTATAAAGAGAGACTGTACCTGCTGCTATAGAGAGAGAGACTGGACCTGCTGCTATATATAGAGAGAGAGACTGGACCTGCTGCTATATATAGAGAGAGACTGGACCTGCTGCTGTAGAGAGAGAGAGACTGGACCTGCTAGTGTATAGAGAGAGACTGGACCTGCTGCCATATAGAGAGAGAGACTGGACCTGCTACTATAGAGAGAGAGAGAGTGGACCTGCTGCAATATAGAGAGAGAGACTGGACCTTCTACTATAGAGAGAGAGAGACTGGACCTGCTGCTATATATAGAGAGAGAGACTGGACCTGCTGCTATAGAGAGAGAAAGCGGCAGGACCTACTGCTGTATATAGAGAGAGAGACTGGACCTGCTGCTATATAGAGAGAGACTGGACCTGCTACTATATAGAGAGAGACTGGACCTGCTACTATAGAGAGAGAAAGAGACTGGACCTGCTGCTATATATAGAGAGAGAGACTGGACCTGCTGCTATAGAGAGAAAGAGACTGGACCTGCTGCTATATATATAGAGAGAGACTTTACCTACTGCTATATAGAGAGAGACTGTACCTGCTGCTATAGAGAGAGAGACTGGAACTGCTGCTATATATATAGAGAGAGACTGGACCTGCTGCTATATAGAGAGAGACTGTACCTGCTGCTATAGAGAGAGAGACTGGACCTGCTGCTATAGAGAGAGAGACTGGACCTGCTGCTATATATAGAGAGAGAGACTGGACCTGCTGCTATATATAGAGAGAGACTGGACCTTCTACTATAGAGAGAGAGAGACTGGACCTGCTGCTATATATATAGAGAGAGACTGGACCTGCTGCTATATAGAGAGAGACTGGACCTGCTACTGTATAGAGAGAGAGACTGGACCTGCTACTGTATAGAGAGAGAGACTGGACCTGCTGCTATATAGAGAGAGAGACTGGATCTGCTGCTATATAGAGAGAGAGACTGGACCTGCTACTGTATAGAGAGAGAGACTGGACCTGCTACTGTATAGAGAGAGAGACTGGACCTGCTGCTATATAGAGAGAGAGACTGGACCTGCTGCTTATATATAGAGAGAGAGACTGGACCTGCTACTATATAGAGAGAGAGACTGGACCTGCTGCTATATAGAGAGAGACTGGACCTGCTACTGTATAGAGAGAGAGACTGGACCTGCTACTGTATAGAGAGAGAGAATGGACCTGCTGCTATATAGAGAGAGAGACTGGATCTGCTGCTATATAGAGAGAGAGACTGGACCTGGTACTGTATAGAGAGAGACTGTACCTGCTACTATAGAGAGAGAGACTGGACCTGCTGCTATTTATATAGAGAGAGAGACTGGACTTGCTGCTATATAGAGAGAGACTTTACCTGCTGCTATACATAGAGAGAGAGGCTGGACCAGCTGCTATAGAGAGAGAGAGAGAGACTGGACCTGCTACTGTATAGAGAGAGACTGGACCTGCTACTCTATAGAGAGAGAGACTGGACCTGCTACTGTATAGAGAGAGAGACTGGACCTGCAACTGTATAGAGAGAGAGACTGGACCTGCTGCTATATAGAGAGAGAGACTGGACCTGCTACTATATAGAGAGAGAGACTGGACCTGCTACTGTATAGAGAGAGAGACTGGACTTGCTGCTATATAGAGAGAGACTGGACCTGCTACTATATATAGAGAGAGAGACTGGACATACTACTGTATAGAGAGAGACTGGACCTGCTGCTATATAGAGAGATACTGGACCTGCTGCTATATAGAGAGAGATACTGGACCTGCTGCTATAGAGAGAGAGAGAGACTGGACCTGCTGCTATAGAGAGAGAGACTGTACCTGCTGCTATAGAGAGAGAGACTGGACCTGCTGCTATAGAGAGAGAGGCTGGACCTGCTGCTATATATATATAGAGAGAGACTGGACCTGCTGCCATATAGAGAGAGAGAGACTGGACCTGCTACTGTATAGAGAGAGACTAGACCTGCTGCCATATAGAGAGAGAGACTGGACCTGCTACTATAGAGAGAGAGAGAGTGGACCTGCTACTTTATAAAGAGAGACTGTACCTGCTGCTATAGAGAGAGAGACTGGACCTGCTGCTATATATAGAGAGAGAGACTGGACCTGCTGCTATATATAGAGAGAGACTGGACCTGCTGCTGTAGAGAGAGAGAGACTGGACCTTCTACTGTATAGAGAGAGACTGGACCTGCTGCCATATAGAGAGAGAGACTGGACCTGCTACTATAGAGAGAGAGAGAGTGGACCTGCTGCAATATAGAGAGAGACTGTACCTGCTGCTATAGAGAGAGAGACTGGACCTGCTGCTATATATAGAGAGAGAGACTGGACCTGCTGCTATATACAGAGAGAGACTGGACCTGCTGCTATATAGAGAGAGAGACTGGACCTTCTACTATAGAGAGAGACTGGACCTGCTGCTATATATAGAGAGAGACTGGACCTGCTGCTATATATAGAGAGAGAGACTGGACCTGCTGCTATAGAGAGAGAGAGACTGGACCTTCTACTATAGAGAGAGAGAGACTGGACCTGCTGCTATATATAGAGAGAGAGACTGGACCTGCTGCTATAGAGAGAACGAGACTTTACCTGCTGCTATAGAGAGAGAGACTGGACCTGCTGCTATATAGAGAGAGACTGTACCTGCTGCTATAGAGAGAGAGAGACTGGACCTGCTGCTATATATAGAGAGAGAGACTGGACCTGCTGCTATATATAGAGAGAGAGACTGGACCTGCTGCTATATAGAGAGAGAGACTGGACCTGCTGATATATAGAGAGAGACTGGACCTGCTGCTATACATAGAGAGAGAGGCTGGACCAGCTGCTATAGAGAGAGAGAGAGAGACTGGACCTGCTACTGTATAGAGAGAGACTGGACCTGCTACTATATAGAGAGAGAGACTGGACCTTCTACTGTATAGAGAGAGAGACTGGACCTGCTACTGTATAGAGAGAGAGACTGGATCTGCTGCTATGTAGAGAGAGAGACTGGACCTGCTACTATATAGAGAGAGAGACTGGACCTGCTATTGTATAGAGAGAGAGACTGGAATTGCTGCTATATAGAGAGAGACTGGACCTGCTACTATATATATAGAGAGAGACTGGACCTACTAATGTATAGAGAGAGACTGGACCTGCTGCTATATAGAGAGATACTGGACCTGCTGCTATATAGAGAGAGAGACTGGACCTGCTACTGTATAGAGAGAGACTGGACCTGCTGCTATATAGAGAGAGATACTGGACCTGCTGCTATAGAGAGAGAGAGACTGGACCTGCTGCTATATAGAGAGAGACTGTACCTGCTGCTATAGAGAGAGAGACTGGACCTGCTGCTATAGAGAGAGAGGCTGGACCTGCTGCTATATATATAGAGAGAGACTGGACCTGCTGCCATATAGAGAGAGAGAGACTGGACCTGCTACTGTATAGAGAGAGACTGGACCTGCTGCCATATAGAGAGAGAGACTGGACCTGCTACTATAGAGAGAGAGAGAGTGGACCTGCTACTTTATAAAGAGAGACTGTACCTGCTGCTATAGAGAGAGAGACTGGACCTGCTGCTATATTAAGAGAGAGAGACTGGACCTGCTGCTATATATAGAGAGAGACTGGACCTGCTGCTGTAGAGAGAGAGAGACTGGACCTGCTAGTGTATAGAGAGAGACTGGACCTGCTACTATAGAGAGAGAGAGAGTGGACCTGCTGCAATATAGAGAGAGAGACTGGACCTTCTACTATAGAGAGAGAGAGACTGGACCTGCTGCTATATATAGAGAGAGAGACTGGACCTGCTGCTATAGAGAGAGAAAGCGACAGGACCTACTGCTGTATATAGAGAGAGAGACTGGACCTGCTGCTATATAGAGAGAGACTGGACCTGCTACTATATAGAGAGAGACTGTACCTGCTGCTATAGAGAGAGAGACTGGAACTGCTGCTATATATATAGAGAGAGACTGGACCTGCTGCTATATAGAGAGAGACTGTACCTGCTGCTATAGAGAGAGAGACTGGACCTGCTGCTATAGAGAGAGAGACTGGACCTGCTGCTATATATAGAGAGAGAGACTGGACCTGCTGCTATATATATAGTTAGAGAGACTGTACCTGCTGCTATAGAGAGAGAGACTGGACCTGCAGCTATATATAGAGAGAGAGACTGGACCTGCTGCTATATATAGAGAGAGGCTGGACCTTCTACTATAGAGAGAGAGAGACTGGACCTGCTGCTATATATATAGAGAGAGAATGGACCTGCTGCTATAGAGAGAGAAAGCGACTGGACCTACTGCTATATATAGAGAGAGAGACTGGACCTGCTGCTATATAGGGAGAGACTGGACCTGCTACTATATAGAGAGAGACTGGACCTGCTACTATAGAGAGAGAAAGAGACTGGACCTGCTGCTATATATAGAGAGAGAGACTGGACCTGCTGCTATAGAGAGAAAGAGACTGGACCTGCTGCTATATATAGAGAGAGAGACTTTACCTACTGCTATATAGAGAGAGACTGTACCTGCTGCTATAGAGAGAGAGACTGGACCTGCTGCTATATATATAGAGAGAGACTGGACCTGCTGCTATATAGAGAGAGACTGGACCTGCTGCTATAGAGAGAAAGAGACTGGACCTGCTGCTATATAGAGAGAGAGACTGGACCTGCTGCTATATAGAGAGAGAGAGGCTGGACCTGCTGCTATATAGAGAAAGAGACTGGACCTGCTGCTGTAGAGAGAGAGAGACTGGACCTGCTAGTGTATAGAGAGAGAATGGACCTGCTGCCATATAGAGAGAGAGACTGGACCTGCTACTATAGAGAGAGAGAGACTGGACCTACTGCAATATAGAGAGATACTGTACCTGCTGCTATAGAGAGAGAGACTGGACCTGCTGCTTTATATAGAGAGAGAGACTGGACCTGCTGCTATATACAGAGAGAGACTGGACCTGCTGCTATATAGAGAGAGAGACTGGACCTTCTACTATAGAGAGAGAGAGACTGGACCTGCTGCTATTTATAGAGAGAAAGACTGGACCTGCTGCTATAGAGAGAACGGGACTGTACCTGCTGCTATAGAGAGAGAGACTGGACCTGCTGCTATATAGAGAGAGACTGTACCTGCTGCTATAGAGAGAGAGAGACTGGACCTGCTGCTATATATAGAGAGAGAGACTGGACCTGCTGCTATATATATAGAGAGAGACTGTACCTGCTGCTATATAGAGAGAGAGACTGGACCTGCTGCTATATATAGAGAGAGACTGGACCTGCTGCTATATAGAGAGAGGCTGGACCTGCTACTATAGAGAGAGAAAGCGACTGGACCTACTTCTATATATAGAGAGAGAGACTGGACCTGCTGCTATATAGAGAGAGACTGGACCTGCTACTATATAGAGAGAGACTGGACCTGCTACTATAGAGAGAGAAAGAGACTGGACCTGCTGCTATATATATAGAGAGAGACTGGACCTGCTGCTATAGAGAGAAAGAGACTGTACCTGCTGCTATATATAGAGAGAGACTGGACCTGCTGCTATATAGAGAGAGAGAGGCTGGACCTGCTGCTATATAGAGAAAGAGACTGGACCTGCTACTATAGAGAGAGAGAGACTGGACCTGCTACTTTAAAGAGAGAGACTGGACCTGCTGCCATATAGAGAGAGAGACTAGACCTGCTACTATAGAGAGAGAGAGAGTGGACCTGCTGCAATATAGAGAGAGACTGTACCTGCTGCTATAGAGAGAGAGACTGGACCTGCTGCTATATATAGAGAGAGAGACTGGACCTGCTGCTATATATATAGAGAGAGAGACTGTACCTGCTGCTATAGAGAGAGAGACTGGACCTGCAGCTATATATAGAGAGAGAGACTGGACCTGCTGCTATATATAGAGAGAGGCTGGACCTGCTACTATAGAGAGAGAGAGAGACTGAACCTGCTGCTATATATAGAGAGAGACTGGACCTTCTACTATAGAGAGAGAGAGACTGGACCTGCTGCAATATATATAGAGAGAGACTGGACCTGCTGCTATAGAGAGAGAAAGCGACTGGACCTACTGCTATATATAGAAAGAGAGACTGGACCTGCTGCTATATAGAGAGAGACTGGACCTGCTACTATATAGAGAGAGACTGGACCTGCTACTATAGAGAGAGAAAGAGACTGGACCTGCTGCTATATATAGAGAGAGAGACTGGACCTGCTGCTATAGAGAGAAAGAGACTGGACCTGCTGCTATATATAGAGAGAGAGACTTTACCTACTGCTATATAGAGAGAGACTGTACCTGCTGCTATAGAGAGAGAGACTGGACCTGCTGCTATATATATAGAGAGAGACTGGACCTGCTGCTATATAGAGAGAGACTGTACCTGCTGCTATAGAGAGAAAGAGACTGGACCTGCTGCTATATAGAGAGAGAGACTGGACCTGCTGCTATATAGAGAGAGAGAGGCTGGACCTGCTGCTATATAGAGAAAGAGACTGGACCTGCTGCTGTAGAGAGAGAGAGACTGGACCTGCTAGTGTATAGAGAGAGACTGGACCTGCTGCCATATAGAGAGAGAGACTGGACCTGCTACTATGAGAGAGAGAGAGTGGACCTGCTGCAATATAGAGAGATACTGTACCTGCTGCTATAGAGAGAGAGACTGGACCTGCTGCTTTATATAGAGAGAGAGACTGGACCTGCTGCTATATACAGAGAGAGACTGGACCTGCTGCTATATAGAGAGAGAGACTGGACCTTCTACTATAGAGAGAGAGAGACTGGACCTGCTGCTATATATAGAGAGAAAGACTGGACCTGCTGCTATAGAGAGAACGAGACTGTACCTGCTGCTATAGAGAGAGAGACTGGACCTGCTGCTATATAGAGAGAGACTGTACCTGCTGCTATAGAGAGAGAGAGACTGGACCTGCTACTATATATAGAGAGAGAGACTGGACCTACTACTGTATAGAGAGAGACTGGACATGCTGCTATATAGAGAGATACTGGACCTGCTGCGATATATAGAGAGAGAGACTGGACCTGCTACTCTATAGAGAGAGACTGGACCTGCTGCTATATAGAGAGAGATACTGGACCTGCTGCTATAGAGAGAGAGAGAGACTGGACCTGCTGCTATATAGAGAGAGACTGTACCTGCTGCTATAGAGAGAGAGACAGGACCTGCTGCTATAGAGAGAGAGGCTGGACCTGCTGCTATATATATAGAGAGAGAGACTGGACCTGCTGCCATATAGAGAGAGAGAGACTGGACCTGCTACTGTACAGAGAGAGACTGGACCTGCTGCCATATAGAGAGAGAGACTGGACCTGCTACTATAGAGAGAGAGAGTGGACCTGCTACTTTATAAAGAGAGACTGTACCTGCTGCTATAGAGAGAGAGACTGGACCTGCAGCTATATATAGAGAGAGAGACTGGACCTGCTGCTATATATAGAGAGAGGCTGGACCTGCTACTATAGAGAGAGAGAGACTGAACCTGCTGCTATATATAGAGATAGACTGGACCTTCTACTATAGAGAGAGAGAGACTGGACCTGCTGCTATATATATATAGAGAGAGACTGGACCTGCTGCTATAGAGAGAGAAAGCGACTGGACCTACTGCTATATATAGAGAGAGAGACTGGACCTGCTGCTATATAGAGACAGACTGGACCTGCTACTATATAGAGAGAGACTGGACCTGCTACTATAGAGAGAGAAAGAGACTGGACCTGCTGCTATATATATAGAGAGAGACTGGACCTGCTGCTATAGAGAGAAAGAGACTGGACCTGCTGCTATATATATAGAGAGAGACTTTACCTACTGCTATATAGAGAGAGACTGTACCTGCTGCTATAGAGAGAGAGACTGGACCTGCTGCTATATATATATAGAGAGACTGGACCTGCTGCTATATAGAGAGAGACTGTACCTGCTGCTATAGAGAGAGAGACTGGACCTGCTGCTATATAGAGAGAGACTGTACCTGCTGCTATAGAGCGAGAGACTGGACCTGCTGCTATATAGAGAGAGAGAGGCTGGACCTGCTGCTATATAGAGAAAGAGACTGGACCTGCTACTATAGAGAGAGAGAGACTGGACCTGCTACTTTATAGAGAGAGACTGTACCTGCTGCTATAGAGAGAGAGACTGGACCTGCTACTATATAGAGAGAGAGACTGGACCTGCTATTGTATAGAGAGAGAGACTGGACTTGCTGCTATATAGAGAGAGACTGGACCTGCTACTATATATAGAGAGAGAGACTGGACCTACTACTTTATAGAGAGAGACTGGACCTGCTGCTATATAGAGAGATACTGGACCTGCTGCTATATAGAGAGAGAGACTGGACCTGCTACTGTATAGAGAGAGACTGGACCTGCTGCTATATAGAGAGAGATACTGGACCTGCTGCTATAGAGAGAGAGAGAGACTGGACCTGCTGCTATATAGAGAGAGACTGTACCTGCTGCTATAGAGAGAGAGACTGGACCTGCTGCTATAGAGAGAGAGGCTGGACCTGCTGCTATATATATAGAGAGAGAGACTGGACCTGCTGCCATACATAGAGAGAGAGACTGGACCTGCTACTGTATAGAGAGAGACTGGACCTGCTGCCATATAGAGAGAGAGAGACTGGACCTGCTACTATAGAGAGAGAGAGAGTGGACCTGCTACTTTATAAAGAGAGACTGTACCTGCTGCTATAGAGAGAGAGACTGGACCTGCTTCTATATATAGAGAGAGAGACTGGACCTGCTGCTATATATAGAGAGAGACTGGACCTGCTGCTGTAGAGAGAGAGAGAGACTGGACCTGCTAGTGTACAGAGAGACTGGACCTGCTGCCATATAGAGAGAGAGACTGGACCTGCTACTATAGAGAGAGAGAGAGTGGACCTGCTGCAATATAGAGAGATACTGTACCTGCTGCTATAGAGAGAGAGACTGGACCTGCTGCTTTATATAGAGAGAGATACTGGACCTGCTGCTATATAGAGAGAGACTGGACCTGCTACTATATAGAGAGAGACTGGACCTGCTACAATAGAGAGAGAAAGAGACTGGACCTGCTGCTATATATAGAGAGAAAGACTGGACCTGCTGCTATAGAGAGAACGAGACTGTACCTGCTGCTATAGAGAGAGAGACTGGACCTGCTGCTATATAGAGAGAGACTGTACCTGCTGCTATAGAGAGAGAGAGACTGGACCTGCTGCTATATATAGAGAGAGAGACTGGACCCGCTGCTATATATAGAGAGAGAGACTGGACCTGCATCTATATATAGAGAGAGACTGGACCTGCTGCTATATAGAGAGAGACTGGACCTGCTACTACAGAGAGAGAAAGCGACTGGACCTACTGCTATATATAGAGCGAGAGACTGGACCTGCTGCTATATAGAGAGAGACTGGACCTGCTACTATATAGAGAGAGACTGGACCTGCTACTATAGAGAGAGAAAGAGACTGGACCTGCTGCTATATATATAGAGAGTGACTGGACCTGCTGCTATAGAGAGAAAGAGACTGTACCTGCTGCTATATATAGAGAGAGACTGGACCTGCTGCTATATAGAGAGAGAGAGGCTGGACCTGCTGCTATATAGAGAAAGAGACTGGACCTGCTACTATAGAGAGAGAGAGACTGGACCTGCTGCCATATAGAGAGAGAGACTGGACCTGCTACTATAGAGAGAGAGAGAGTGGACCTGCTGCAATATAGAGAGAGACTGTACCTGCTGCTATAGAGAGAGAAACTGGACCTGCTGCTATATATAGAGAGAGAGACTGGACCTGCTGCAATATATATATATAGAGAGAGACTGTACCTGCTGCTAAGAGAGAGAGACTAGACCTGCAGCTATATATAGAGAGAGAGACTGGACCTGCTGCTATATATAGAGAGAGAGACTGGACCTGCTGCTATATATAGAGAGAGGCTGGACCTGCTACTATAGAGAGAGAGAGACTGTACCTGCTGCTATATATAGAGAGAGGCTGGACCTGCTACTATAGAGAGAGAGAGAGACTGAACCTGCTGCTATATATAGAGAGAGACTGGACCTTCTACTATAGAGAGAGAGAGACTGGACCTGCTGCAATATATATAGAGAGAGACTGGACCTGCTGCTATAGAGAGAGAAAGCGACTGGACCTACTGCTATAAATAGAAAGAGAGACTGGACCTGCTGCTATATAGAGAGAGACTGGACCTGCTACTATATAGAGAGAGACTGGACCTGCTACTATAGAGAGGGAAAGAGACTGGACCTGCTGCTATATATAGAGAGAGAGACTGGACCTGCTGCTATAGAGAGAAAGAGACTGGACCTGCTGCTATATATAGAGAGAGAGACTTTACCTACTGCTATATAGAGAGAGACTGTACCTGCTGCTATAGAGAGAGAGACTGGACCTGCTGCTATATATATAGAGAGAGACTGGACCTGCTGCTATATAGAGAGAGACTGTACCTGCTGCTATAGAGAGAAAGAGACTGGACCTGCTGCTATATAGAGAGATAGACTGGACCTGCTGCTATATAGAGAGAGAGAGGCTGGACCTGCTGCTATATAGAGAAAGAGACTGGACCTGCTGCTGTAGAGAGAGAGAGACTGGACCTGCTAGTGTATAGAGAGAGACTGGACCTGCTGCCATATAGAGAGAGAGACTGGACCTGCTACTATAGAGAGAGAGAGAGTGGACCTGCTGCAATATAGAGAGATACTGTACCTGCTGCTATAGAGAGAGAGACTGGACCTGCTGCTTTATATAGAGAGAGAGACTGGACCTGCTGCAATATAGAGAGATACTGTACCTGCTGCTATAGAGAGAGAGACTGGACCTGCTGCTTTATATAGAGAGAGATACTGGACCTGCTGCTATATAGAGAGAGACTGGACCTGCTACTATATAGAGAGAGACTGGACCTGCTACAATAGAGAGAGAAAGAGACTGGACCTGCTGCTATATATAGAGAGAAAGACTGGACCTGCTGCTATAGAGAGAACGAGACTGTACCTGCTGCTATAGAGAGAGAGACTGGACCTGCTGCTATATAGAGAGAGACTGTACCTGCTGCTATAGAGAGAGAGAGACTGGACCTGCTGCTATATATAGAGAGAGAGACTGGACCCGCTGCTATATATAGAGAGAGAGACTGGACCTGCATCTATATATAGAGAGAGACTGGACCTGCTGCTATATAGAGAGAGACTGGACCTGCTACTACAGAGAGAGAAAGCGACTGGACCTACTGCTATATATAGAGCGAGAGACTGGACCTGCTGCTATATAGAGAGAGACTGGACCTGCTACTATATAGAGAGAGACTGGACCTGCTACTATAGAGAGAGAAAGAGACTGGACCTGCTGCTATATATATAGAGAGTGACTGGACCTGCTGCTATAGAGAGAAAGAGACTGTACCTGCTGCTATATATAGAGAGAGACTGGACCTGCTGCTATATAGAGAGAGAGAGGCTGGACCTGCTGCTATATAGAGAAAGAGACTGGACCTGCTACTATAGAGAGAGAGAGACTGGACCTGCTGCCATATAGAGAGAGAGACTGGACCTGCTACTATAGAGAGAGAGAGAGTGGACCTGCTGCAATATAGAGAGAGACTGTACCTGCTGCTATAGAGAGAGAAACTGGACCTGCTGCTATATAGAGAGAGAGACTGGACCTGCTGCAATATATATATATAGAGAGAGACTGTACCTGCTGCTAAGAGAGAGAGACTAGACCTGCAGCTATATATAGAGAGAGAGACTGGACCTGCTGCTATATATAGAGAGAGAGACTGGACCTGCTGCTATATATAGAGAGAGGCTGGACCTGCTACTATAGAGAGAGAGAGACTGTACCTGCTGCTATATATAGAGAGAGGCTGGACCTGCTACTATAGAGAGAGAGAGAGACTGAACCTGCTGCTATATATAGAGAGAGACTGGACCTTCTACTATAGAGAGAGAGAGACTGGACCTGCTGCAATATATATAGAGAGAGACTGGACCTGCTGCTATAGAGAGAGAAAGCGACTGGACCTACTGCTATAAATAGAAAGAGAGACTGGACCTGCTGCTATATAGAGAGAGACTGGACCTGCTACTATATAGAGAGAGACTGGACCTGCTACTATAGAGAGGGAAAGAGACTGGACCTGCTGCTATATATAGAGAGAGAGACTGGACCTGCTGCTATAGAGAGAAAGAGACTGGACCTGCTGCTATATATAGAGAGAGAGACTTTACCTACTGCTATATAGAGAGAGACTGTACCTGCTGCTATAGAGAGAGAGACTGGACCTGCTGCTATATATATAGAGAGAGACTGGACCTGC
The DNA here is from genome assembly GCF_905237065.1 of Salmo salar. Lineage (NCBI taxonomy): Eukaryota > Metazoa > Chordata > Actinopteri > Salmoniformes > Salmonidae > Salmo > Salmo salar. The sequence goes on from NW_025548575.1 coordinate 18,800, forward strand.
TGCTATATAGAGAGAGACTGTACCTGCTGCTATAGAGAGAAAGAGACTGGACCTGCTGCTATATAGAGAGATAGACTGGACCTGCTGCTATATAGAGAGAGAGAGGCTGGACCTGCTGCTATATAGAGAAAGAGACTGGACCTGCTGCTGTAGAGAGAGAGAGACTGGACCTGCTAGTGTATAGAGAGAGACTGGACCTGCTGCCATATAGAGAGAGAGACTGGACCTGCTACTATAGAGAGAGAGAGAGTGGACCTGCTGCAATATAGAGAGATACTGTACCTGCTGCTATAGAGAGAGAGACTGGACCTGCTGCTTTATATAGAGAGAGAGACTGGACCTGCTGCTATATACAGAGAGAGACTGGACCTGCTGCTATATAGAGAGAGAGACTGGACCTTCTACTATAGAGAGAGAGAGACTGGACCTGCTGCTATATATAGAGAGAAAGACTGGACCTGCTGCTATAGAGAGAACGAGACTGTACCTGCTGCTATAGAGAGAGAGACTGGACCTGCTGCTATATAGAGAGAGACTGTACCTGCTGCTATAGAGAGAGAGAGACTGGACCTGCTGCTATATATAGAGAGAGAGACTGGACCTGCTGCTATATATAGAGAGAGAGACTGGACCTGCTACTATATATAGAGAGAGAGACTGGACCTACTACTGTATAGAGAGAGACTGGACATGCTGCTATATAGAGAGATACTGGACCTGCTGCGATATATAGAGAGAGAGACTGGACCTGCTACTCTATAGAGAGAGACTGGACCTGCTGCTATATAGAGAGAGATACTGGACCTGCTGCTATAGAGAGAGAGAGAGACTGGACCTGCTGCTATATAGAGAGAGACTGTACCTGCTGCTATAGAGAGAGAGACTGGACCTGCTGCTATAGAGAGAGAGGCTGGACCTGCTGCTATATATATATATAGAGAGAGACTGGACCTGCTGCCATACAGAGAGAGAGAGACTGGACCTGCTACTGTATAGAGAGAGACTGGACCTGCTGCCATATAGAGAGAGAGACTGGACCTGCTACTATAGAGAGAGAGAGTGGACCTGCTACTTTATAAAGAGAGTCTGTACCTGCTGCTATAGAGAGAGAGACTGGACCTGCAGCTATATATAGAGAGAGAGACTGGACCTGCTGCTATATATAGAGAGAGGCTTGACCTGCTACTATAGAGAGAGAGAGACTGAACCTGCTGCTATATATAGAGAGAGACTGGACCTTCTACTATAGAGAGAGAGAGACTGGACCTGCTGCTATATATAGAGAGAGAGAGACTGGACCTGCTGCTATAGAGAGAGAAAGCGGCTGGACCTACTGCTATATATAGAGAGAGAGAATGGACCTGCTGCTATATAGAGACAGACTGGACCTGCTACTATATAGAGAGAGACTGGACCTGCTACTATAGAGAGAGAAAGAGACTGGACCTGCTGCTATATATAGAGAGAGAGACTGGACCTGCTGCTATAGGGAGAAAGAGACTGGACCTGCTGCTATATATATAGAGAGAGACTTTACCTACTGCTATATAGAGAGAGACTGTACCTGCTGCTATAGAGAGAGAGACTGGACCTGCTGCTATATATATAGAGAGAGACTGGACCTGCTGCTATATAGAGAGAGACTGTACCTGCTGCTATAGAGAGAGAGACTGGACCTGCTGCTATAGAGAGAAAGAGACTGGACCTGCTGCTATATAGAGAGAGAGACTGGACCTGCTACTATATAGAGAGAGACTGGACCTGCTACTATAGAGAGAGAGACTGGACCTGCTGCTATATATAGAGAGAGACTGGACCTGCTGCTATATATATAGAGAGTGACTGTACCTGCTGCTATAGAGAGAAAGAGACTGTACCTGCTGCTATATATAGAGAGAGACTGGACCTGCTGCTATATAGAGAGAGAGAGGCTGGACCTGCTGCTATATAGAGAAAGAGACTGGACCTGCTGCTATATATAGAGAGAGAGACTTTACCTACTGCTATATAGAGAGAGACTGTACCTGCTGCTATAGAGAGAGAGACTGGAACTGCTGCTATATATATAGAGAGAGACTGGACCTGCTGCTATATAGAGAGAGACTGTACCTGCTGCTATAGAGAGAGAGACTGGACCTGCTGCTATAGAGAGAGAGACTGGACCTGCTGCTATATATAGAGAGAGAGACTGGACCTGCTGCTATATATATATAGAGAGAGACTGTACCTGCTGCTATAGAGAGAGAGACTGGACCTGCAGCTATATATATAGAGAGAGACTGGACCTGCTGCTATATATAGAGAGAGGCTGGACCTTCTACTATAGAGAGAGAGAGACTGGACCTGCTGCTATATATATATATAGAGAGAGACTGGACCTGCTGCTATAGAGAGAGAAAGCGACTGGACCTACTGCTATATATAGAGAGAGAGACTGGACCTGCTGCTATATAGAGAGAGACTGGACCTGCTACTATATAGAGAGAGACTGGACCTGCTACTATAGAGAGAGAAAGAGACTGGACCTGCTGCTATATATAGAGAGAGAGACTGGACCTGCTGCTATAGAGAGAAAGAGACTGGACCTGCTGCTATATATAGAGAGAGAGACTTTACCTACTGCTATATAGAGAGAGACTGTACCTGCTGCTATAGAGAGAAAGAGACTGGACCTGCTGCTATATAGAGAGAGAGACTGGACCTGCTGCTATATAGAGAGAGAGAGGCTGGACCTGCTGCTATATAGAGAAAGAGACTGGACCTGCTGCTGTAGAGAGAGAGAGACTGGACCTGCTAGTGTATAGAGAGAGAATGGACCTGCTGCCATATAGAGAGAGAGACTGGACCTGCTACTATAGAGAGAGAGAGACTGGACCTGCTACTATAGAGAGAGAGAGAGTGGACCTGCTACTTTATAAAGAGAGACTGTACCTGCTGCTATAGAGAGAGAGACTGGACCTGCTTCTATATATAGAGAGAGAGACTGGACCTGCTGCTATATATAGAGAGAGACTGGACCTGCTGCTGTAGAGAGAGAGAGAGACTGGACCTGCTAGTGTACAGAGAGACTGGACCTGCTGCCATATAGAGAGAGAGACTGGACCTGCTACTATAGAGAGAGAGAGAGTGGACCTGCTGCAATATAGAGAGATACTGTACCTGCTGCTATAGAGAGAGAGACTGGACCTGCTGCTTTATATAGAGAGAGATACTGGACCTGCTGCTATATAGAGAGAGACTGGACCTGCTACTATATAGAGAGAGACTGGACCTGCTACAATAGAGAGAGAAAGAGACTGGACCTGCTGCTATATATAGAGAGAAAGACTGGACCTGCTGCTATAGAGAGAACGAGACTGTACCTGCTGCTATAGAGAGAGAGACTGGACCTGCTGCTATATAGAGAGAGACTGTACCTGCTGCTATAGAGAGAGAGAGACTGGACCTGCTGCTATATATAGAGAGAGAGACTGGACCCGCTGCTATATATAGAGAGAGAGACTGGACCTGCATCTATATATAGAGAGACTGGACCTGCTGCTATATAGAGAGAGACTGGACCTGCTACTACAGAGAGAGAAAGCGACTGGACCTACTGCTATATATAGAGCGAGAGACTGGACCTGCTGCTATATAGAGAGAGACTGGACCTGCTACTATATAGAGAGAGACTGGACCTGCTACTATAGAGAGAGAAAGAGACTGGACCTGCTGCTATATATATAGAGAGTGACTGGACCTGCTGCTATAGAGAGAAAGAGACTGTACCTGCTGCTATATATAGAGAGAGACTGGACCTGCTGCTATATAGAGAGAGAGAGGCTGGACCTGCTGCTATATAGAGAAAGAGACTGGACCTGCTACTATAGAGAGAGAGAGACTGGACCTGCTGCCATATAGAGAGAGAGACTGGACCTGCTACTATAGAGAGAGAGAGAGTGGACCTGCTGCAATATAGAGAGAGACTGTACCTGCTGCTATAGAGAGAGAAACTGGACCTGCTGCTATATATAGAGAGAGAGACTGGACCTGCTGCAATATATATATATAGAGAGAGACTGTACCTGCTGCTAAGAGAGAGAGACTAGACCTGCAGCTATATATAGAGAGAGAGACTGGACCTGCTGCTATATATAGAGAGAGAGACTGGACCTGCTGCTATATATAGAGAGAGGCTGGACCTGCTACTATAGAGAGAGAGAGACTGTACCTGCTGCTATATATAGAGAGAGGCTGGACCTGCTACTATAGAGAGAGAGAGAGACTGAACCTGCTGCTATATATAGAGAGAGACTGGACCTTCTACTATAGAGAGAGAGAGACTGGACCTGCTGCAATATATATAGAGAGAGACTGGACCTGCTGCTATAGAGAGAGAAAGCGACTGGACCTACTGCTATAAATAGAAAGAGAGACTGGACCTGCTGCTATATAGAGAGAGACTGGACCTGCTACTATATAGAGAGAGACTGGACCTGCTACTATAGAGAGGGAAAGAGACTGGACCTGCTGCTATATATAGAGAGAGAGACTGGACCTGCTGCTATAGAGAGAAAGAGACTGGACCTGCTGCTATATATAGAGAGAGAGACTTTACCTACTGCTATATAGAGAGAGACTGTACCTGCTGCTATAGAGAGAGAGACTGGACCTGCTGCTATATATATAGAGAGAGACTGGACCTGCTGCTATATAGAGAGAGACTGTACCTGCTGCTATAGAGAGAAAGAGACTGGACCTGCTGCTATATAGAGAGATAGACTGGACCTGCTGCTATATAGAGAGAGAGAGGCTGGACCTGCTGCTATATAGAGAAAGAGACTGGACCTGCTGCTGTAGAGAGAGAGAGACTGGACCTGCTAGTGTATAGAGAGAGACTGGACCTGCTGCCATATAGAGAGAGAGACTGGACCTGCTACTATAGAGAGAGAGAGAGTGGACCTGCTGCAATATAGAGAGATACTGTACCTGCTGCTATAGAGAGAGAGACTGGACCTGCTGCTTTATATAGAGAGAGAGACTGGACCTGCTGCTATATACAGAGAGAGACTGGACCTGCTGCTATATAGAGAGAGAGACTGGACCTTCTACTATAGAGAGAGAGAGACTGGACCTGCTGCTATATATAGAGAGAAAGACTGGACCTGCTGCTATAGAGAGAACGAGACTGTACCTGCTGCTATAGAGAGAGAGACTGGACCTGCTGCTATATAGAGAGAGACTGTACCTGCTGCTATAGAGAGAGAGAGACTGGACCTGCTGCTATATATAGAGAGAGAGACTGGACCTGCTGCTATATATAGAGAGAGAGACTGGACCTGCTACTATATATAGAGAGAGAGACTGGACCTACTACTGTATAGAGAGAGACTGGACATGCTGCTATATAGAGAGATACTGGACCTGCTGCGATATATAGAGAGAGAGACTGGACCTGCTACTCTATAGAGAGAGACTGGACCTGCTGCTATATAGAGAGAGATACTGGACCTGCTGCTATAGAGAGAGAGAGAGACTGGACCTGCTGCTATATAGAGAGAGACTGTACCTGCTGCTATAGAGAGAGAGACTGGACCTGCTGCTATAGAGAGAGAGGCTGGACCTGCTGCTATATATATATATAGAGAGAGACTGGACCTGCTGCCATATAGAGAGAGAGAGACTGGACCTGCTACTGTATAGAGAGAGACTGGACCTGCTGCCATATAGAGAGAGAGACTGGACCTGCTACTATAGAGAGAGAGAGTGGACCTGCTACTTTATAAAGAGAGTCTGTACCTGCTGCTATAGAGAGAGAGACTGGACCTGCAGCTATATATAGAGAGAGAGACTGGACCTGCTGCTATATATAGAGAGAGGCTTGACCTGCTACTATAGAGAGAGAGAGACTGAACCTGCTGCTATATATAGAGAGAGACTGGACCTTCTACTATAGAGAGAGAGAGACTGGACCTGCTGCTATATATAGAGAGAGAGAGACTGGACCTGCTGCTATAGAGAGAGAAAGCGGCTGGACCTACTGCTATATATAGAGAGAGAGAATGGACCTGCTGCTATATAGAGACAGACTGGACCTGCTACTATATAGAGAGAGACTGGACCTGCTACTATAGAGAGAGAAAGAGACTGGACCTGCTGCTATATATAGAGAGAGAGACTGGACCTGCTGCTATAGGGAGAAAGAGACTGGACCTGCTGCTATATATATAGAGAGAGACTTTACCTACTGCTATATAGAGAGAGACTGTACCTGCTGCTATAGAGAGAGAGACTGGACCTGCTGCTATATATATAGAGAGAGACTGGACCTGCTGCTATATAGAGAGAGACTGTACCTGCTGCTATAGAGAGAGAGACTGGACCTGCTGCTATAGAGAGAAAGAGACGGGACCTGCTGCTATATAGAGAGAGAGACTGGACCTGCTACTATATAGAGAGAGACTGGACCTGCTACTATAGAGAGAGAGACTGGACCTGCTGCTATATATAGAGAGAGACTGGACCTGCTGCTATATATATAGAGAGTGACTGTACCTGCTGCTATAGAGAGAAAGAGACTGTACCTGCTGCTATATATAGAGAGAGACTGGACCTGCTGCTATATAGAGAGAGAGAGGCTGGACCTGCTGCTATATAGAGAAAGAGACTGGACCTGCTGCTATATATAGAGAGAGAGACTTTACCTACTGCTATATAGAGAGAGACTGTACCTGCTGCTATAGAGAGAGAGACTGGAACTGCTGCTATATATATAGAGAGAGACTGGACCTGCTGCTATATAGAGAGAGACTGTACCTGCTGCTATAGAGAGAGAGACTGGACCTGCTGCTATAGAGAGAGAGACTGGACCTGCTGCTATATATATAGAGAGAGACTGGACCTGCTGCTATATAGAGAGAGACTGTACCTGCTGCTATAGAGAGAGAGACTGGACCTGCTGCTATAGAGAGAAAGAGACTGGACCTGCTGCTATATAGAGAGAGAGACTGGACCTGCTACTATATAGAGAGAGACTGGACCTGCTACTATAGAGAGAGAGACTGGACCTGCTGCTATATATAGAGAGAGACTGGACCTGCTGCTATATATATAGAGAGTGACTGTACCTGCTGCTATAGAGAGAAAGAGACTGTACCTGCTGCTATATATAGAGAGAGACTGGACCTGCTGCTATATAGAGAGAGAGAGGCTGGACCTGCTGCTATATAGAGAAAGAGACTGGACCTGCTGCTATATATAGAGAGAGAGACTTTACCTACTGCTATATAGAGAGAGACTGTACCTGCTGCTATAGAGAGAGAGACTGGAACTGCTGCTATATATATAGAGAGAGACTGGACCTGCTGCTATATAGAGAGAGACTGTACCTGCTGCTATAGAGAGAGAGACTGGACCTGCTGCTATAGAGAGAGAGACTGGACCTGCTGCTATATATAGAGAGAGAGACTGGACCTGCTGCTATATATATATAGAGAGAGACTGTACCTGCTGCTATAGAGAGAGAGACTGGACCTGCAGCTATATATATAGAGAGAGACTGGACCTGCTGCTATATATAGAGAGAGGCTGGACCTTCTACTATAGAGAGAGAGAGACTGGACCTGCTGCTATATATATATAGAGAGAGAGACTGGACCTGCTGCTATAGAGAGAGAAAGCGACTGGACCTACTGCTATATATAGAGAGAGAGACTGGACCTGCTGCTATATAGAGAGAGACTGGACCTGCTACTATATAGAGAGAGACTGGACCTGCTACTATAGAGAGAGAAAGAGACTGGACCTGCTGCTATATATAGAGAGAGAGACTGGACCTGCTGCTATAGAGAGAAAGAGACTGGACCTGCTGCTATATATAGAGAGAGAGACTTTACCTACTGCTATATAGAGAGAGACTGTACCTGCTGCTATAGAGAGAAAGAGACTGGACCTGCTGCTATATAGAGAGAGAGACTGGACCTGCTGCTATATAGAGAGAGAGAGGCTGGACCTGCTGCTATATAGAGAAAGAGACTGGACCTGCTGCTGTAGAGAGAGAGAGACTGGACCTGCTAGTGTATAGAGAGAGAATGGACCTGCTGCCATATAGAGAGAGAGACTGGACCTGCTACTATAGAGAGAGAGAGACTGGACCTGCTGCAATATAGAGAGATACTGTACCTGCTGCTATAGAGAGAGAGACTGGACCTGCTGCTTTATATAGAGAGAGAGACTGGACCTGCTGCTATATACAGAGATAGACTGGACCTGCTGCTATATAGAGAGAGAGACTGGACCTTCTACTATAGAGAGAGAGAGACTGGACCTGCTGCTATATATAGAGAGAAAGACTGGACCTGCTGCTATAGAGAGAACGAGACTGTACCTGCTGCTATAGAGAGAGAGACTGGACCTGCTGCTATATATATAGAGAGTGACTGTACCTGCTGCTATAGAGAGAAAGAGACTGTACCTGCTGCTATATATAGAGAGAGACTGGACCTGCTGCTATATAGAGAGAGAGAGGCTGGACCTGCTGCTATATAGAGAAAGAGACTGGACCTGCTGCTATATATAGAGAGAGAGACGTTACCTACTGCTATATAGAGAGAGACTGTACCTGCTGCTATAGAGAGAGAGACTGGAACTGCTGCTATATATATAGAGAGAGACTGGACTTGCTGCTATATAGAGAGAGACTGTACCTGCTGCTATAGAGAGAGAGACTGGACCTGCTGCTATAGAGAGAGAGACTGGACCTGCTGCTATATATAGAGAGAGAGACTGGACCTGCTGCTATATATATATAGAGAGAGACTGTACCTGCTGCTATAGAGAGAGAGACTGGACCTGCAGCTATATATATAGAGAGAGACTGGACCTGCTGCTATATATAGAGAGAGGCTGGACCTTCTACTATAGAGAGAGAGAGACTGGACCTGCTGCTATATATATATATAGAGAGAGACTGGACCTGCTGCTATAGAGAGAGAAAGCGACTGGACCTACTGCTATATATAGAGAGAGAGACTGGACCTGCTGCTATATAGAGAGAGACTGGACCTGCTACTATATAGAGAGAGACTGGACCTGCTACTATAGAGAGAGAAAGAGACTGGACCTGCTGCTATATATAGAGAGAGAGACTGGACCTGCTGCTATAGAGAGAAAGAGACTGGACCTGCTGCTATATATAGAGAGAGAGACTTTACCTACTGCTATATAGAGAGAGACTGTACCTGCTGCTATAGAGAGAAAGAGACTGGACCTGCTGCTATATAGAGAGAGAGACTGGACCTGCTGCTATATAGAGAGAGAGAGGCTGGACCTGCTGCTATATAGAGAAAGAGACTGGACCTGCTGCTGTAGAGAGAGAGAGACTGGACCTGCTAGTGTATAGAGAGAGAATGGACCTGCTGCCATATAGAGAGAGAGACTGGACCTGCTACTATAGAGAGAGAGAGACTGGACCTGCTGCAATATAGAGAGATACTGTACCTGCTGCTATAGAGAGAGAGACTGGACCTGCTGCTTTATATAGAGAGAGAGACTGGACCTGCTGCTATATACAGAGATAGACTGGACCTGCTGCTATATAGAGAGAGAGACTGGACCTTCTACTATAGAGAGAGAGAGACTGGACCTGCTGCTATATATAGAGAGAAAGACTGGACCTGCTGCTATAGAGAGAACGAGACTGTACCTGCTGCTATAGAGAGAGAGACTGGACCTGCTGCTATATAGAGAGAGACTGTACCTGCTGCTATAGAGAGAGAGAGACTGGACCTGCTGCTATATATAGAGAGAGAGACTGGACCTGCTGCTATATATATAGAGAGAGACTGTACCTGCTGCTATATAGAGAGAGAGACTGGACCTGCTGCTATATATAGAGAGAGACTGGACCTGCTGCTATATAGAGAGAGGCTGGACCTGCTACTATAGAGAGAGAAAGCGACTGGACCTACTTCTATATATAGAGAGAGAGACTGGACCTGCTGCTATATAGAGAGAGACTGGACCTGCTACTATATAGAGAGAGACTGGACCTGCTACTATAGAGAGAAAGAGACTGTACCTGCTGCTATATATAGAGAGAGACTGGACCTGCTGCTATATAGAGAGAGAGAGGCTGGACCTGCTGCTATATAGAGAAAGAGACTGGACCTGCTACTATAGAGAGAGAGAGACTGGACCTGCTGCTATATAGAGAGAGACTGTACCTGCTGCTATAGAGAGAGAGAGACTGGACCTGCTGCTATATATAGAGAGAGAGACTGGACCTGCTGCTATATATATAGAGAGAGACTGTACCTGCTGCTATATAGAGAGAGAGACTGGACCTGCTGCTATATATTGAGAGAGACTGGACCTGCTGCTATATAGAGAGAGGCTGGACCTGCTACTATAGAGAGAGAAAGCGACTGGACCTACTTCTATATATAGAGAGAGAGACTGGACCTGCTGCTATATAGAGAGAGACTGGACCTGCTACTATATAGAGAGAGACTGGACCTGCTACTATAGAGAGAGAAAGAGACTGGACCTGCTGCTATATATATAGAGAGAGACTGGACCTGCTGCTATAGAGAGAAAGAGACTGTACCTGCTGCTATATATAGAGAGAGACTGGACCTGCTGCTATATAGAGAGAGAGAGGCTGGACCTGCTGCTATATAGAGAAAGAGACTGGACCTGCTACTATAGAGAGAGAGAGACTGGACCTGCTACTTTAAAGAGAGAGACTGGACCTGCTGCCATATAGAGAGAGAGACTGGACCTGCTACTATAGAGAGAGAGAGAGTGGACCTGCTGCAATATAGAGAGAGACTGTACCTGCTGCTATAGAGAGAGAGACTGGACCTGCTGCTATATATAGAGAGAGAGACTGGACCTGCTGCTATATATATAGAGAGAGAGACTGTACCTGCTGCTATAGAGAGAGAGACTGGACCTGCAGCTATATATAGAGAGAGAGACTGGACCTGCTGCTATATATAGAGAGAGGCTGGACCTGCTACTATAGAGAGAGAGAGACTGAACCTGCTGCTATATATAGAGAGAGACTGGACCTTCTACTATAGAGAGAGAGAGACTGGACCTGCTGCAATATATATAGAGAGAGACTGGACCTGCTGCTATAGAGAGAGAAAGCGACTGGACCTACTGCTATATATAGAAAGAGAGACTGGACCTGCTGCTATATAGAGAGAGACTGGACCTGCTACTATATAGAGAGAGACTGGACCTGCTACTATAGAGAGAGAAAGAGACTGGACCTGCTGCTATATATAGAGAGAGAGACTGGACCTGCTGCTATAGAGAGAATTAGACTGGACCTGCTGCTATATATATAGAGAGAGAGACTTTACCTACTGCTATATAGAGAGAGACTGTACCTGCTGCTATAGAGAGAGAGACTGGACCTACTGCTATATATATAGAGAGAGACTGGACCTGCTGCTATATAGAGAGAGACTGTACCTGCTGCTATAGAGAGAAAGAGACTTGACCTGCTGCTATATAGAGAGAGAGACTGGACCTGCTGCTATATAGAGAGAGAGAGGCTGGACCTGCTGCTATATAGAGAAAGAGACTGGACCTGCTGCTGTAGAGAGAGAGAGACTGGAACTGCTAGTGTATAGAGAGAGACTGGACCTGCTGCCATATAGAGAGAGAGACTGGACCTGCTACTATAGAGAGAGAGAGAGTGGACCTGCTGCAATATAGAGAGATACTGTACCGGCTGCTATAGAGAGAGAGACTGGACCTGCTGCTTTATATAGAGAGAGAGACTGGACCTGCTGCTATATACAGAGAGAGACTGGACCTGCTGCTATATAGAGAGAGAGACTGGACCTTCTACTATAGAGAGAGAGAGACTGGACCTGCTGCTATATATAGAGAGAAAGACTGGACCTGCTGCTATAGAGAGAACGAGACTGTACCTGACGCTATAGAGAGAGAGACTGGACCTGCTGCTATATAGAGAGAGACTGTACCTGCTGCTATAGAGAGAGAGAGACTGGACCTGCTGCTATATATAGAGAGAGAGACTGGACCTGCTGCTATATATAGAGAGAGAGACTGGACCTGCTACTATATATAGAGAGAGAGACTGGACCTACTACTGTATAGAGAGAGACTGGACATGCTGCTATATAGAGAGATACTGGACCTGCTGCGATATATAGAGAGAGAGACTGGACCTGCTACTCTATAGAGAGAGACTGGACCTGCTGCTATATAGAGAGAGATACTGGACCTGCTGCTATAGAGAGAGAGAGAGACTGGACCTGCTGCTATATAGAGAGAGACTGTACCTGCTGCTATAGAGAGAGAGACTGGACCTGCTGCTATAGAGAGAGAGGCTGGACCTGCTGCTTATATATATAGAGAGAGACTGGACCTGCTGCCATATAGAGAGAGAGAGACTGGACCTGCTACTGTATAGAGAGAGACTGGACCTGCTGCCATATAGAGAGAGAGACTGGACCTGCTACTATAGAGAGAGAGAGTGGACCTGCTACTTTATAAAGAGAGTCTGTACCTGCTGCTATAGAGAGAGAGACTGGACCTGCAGCTATATATAGAGAGAGAGACTGGACCTGCTGCTATATATAGAGAGAGGCTGGACCTGCTACTATAGAGAGAGAGAGACTGAACCTGCTGCTATATATAGAGAGAGACTGGACCTTCTACTATAGAGAGAGAGAGACTGGACCTGCTGCTATATATATATAGAGAGAGACTGGACCTGCTGCTATAGAGAGAGAAAGCGACTGGACCTACTGCTATATATAGAGAGAGAGACTGGACCTGCTGCTATATAGAGACAGACTGGACCTGCTACTATAGAGAGAGAGACTGGACCTGCTGCTATAGAGAGAGAGACTGGACCTGCTGCTATATATAGAGAGAGAGACTGGACCTGCTGCTATATATATATAGAGAGAGACTGTACCTGCTGCTATAGAGAGAGAGACTGGACCTGCAGCTATATATATAGAGAGAGACTGGAGCTGCTGCTATATATAGAGAGAGGCTGGACCTTCTACTATAGAGAGAGAGAGACTGGACCTGCTGCTATATATATAGAGAGAGACTGGACCTGCTGCTATAGAGAGAGAAAGCGACTGGACCTACTGCTATATATAGAGAGAGAGACTGGACCTGCTGCTATATAGAGAGAGACTGGACCTGCTACTATATAGAGAGAGACTGGACCTGCTACTATAGAGAGAGAAAGAGACTGGACCTGCTGCTATATATAGAGAGAGAGACTGGACCTGCTGCTATAGAGAGAAAGAGACTGGACCTGCTGCTATATATAGAGAGAGAGACTTTACCTACTGCTATATAGAGAGAGACTGTACCTGCTGCTATAGAGAGAGAGACTGGACCTGCTGCTATATATATAGAGAGAGACTGGACCTGCTGCTATATAGAGAGAGACTGTACCTGCTGCTATAGAGAGAAAGAGACTGGACCTGCTGCTATATAGAGAGAGAGACTGGACCTGCTGCTATATAGAGAGAGAGAGGCTGGACCTGCTGCTATATAGAGAAAGAGACTGGACCTGCTGCTGTAGAGAGAGAGAGACTGGACCTGCTAGTGTATAGAGAGAGATTGGACCTGCTGCCATATAGAGAGAGAGACTGGACCTGCTACTATAGAGAGAGAGAGACTGGACCTGCTGCAATATAGAGAGATACTGTACCTGCTGCTATAGAGAGAGAGACTGGACCTGCTGCTTTATATAGAGAGAGAGACTGGACCTGCTGCTATATACAGAGAGAGACTGGACCTGCTGCTATATATAGAGAGAGATACTGGACCTGCTGCTATAGAGAGAGAGAGAGACTGGACCTGCTGCTATATAGAGAGAGACTGTACCTGCTGCTATAGAGAGAGAGACTGGACCTGCAGCTATATATATAGAGAGAGACTGGACCTGCTGCTATATATAGAGAGAGGCTGGACCTTCTACTATAGAGAGAGAGAGACTGGACCTGCTGCTATATATATAGAGAGAGACTGGACCTGCTGCTATAGAGAGAGAAAGCGACTGGACCTACTGCTATATATAGAGAGAGAGACTGGACCTGCTGCTATATAGAGAGAGACTGGACCTGCTACTATATAGAGAGAGACTGGACCTGCTACTATAGAGAGAGAAAGAGACTGGACCTGCTGCTATATATAGAGAGAGAGACTGGACCTGCTGCTATAGAGAGAAAGAGACTGGACCTGCTGCTATATATAGAGAGAGAGACTTTACCTACTGCTATATAGAGAGAGACTGTACCTGCTGCTATAGAGAGAGAGACTGGACCTGCTGCTATATATATAGAGAGAGACTGGACCTGCTGCTATATAGAGAGAGACTGTACCTGCTGCTATAGAGAGAAAGAGACTGGACCTGCTGCTATATAGAGAGAGAGACTGGACCTGCTGCTATATAGAGAGAGAGAGGCTGGACCTGCTGCTATATAGAGAAAGAGACTGGACCTGCTGCTGTAGAGAGAGAGAGACTGGACCTGCTAGTGTATAGAGAGAGAATGGACCTGCTGCCATATAGAGAGAGAGACTGGACCTGCTACTATAGAGAGAGAGAGACTGGACCTGCTGCAATATAGAGAGATACTGTACCTGCTGCTATAGAGAGAGAGACTGGACCTGCTGCTTTATATAGAGAGAGAGACTGGACCTGCTGCTATATACAGAGAGAGACTGGACCTGCTGCTATATATAGAGAGAGATACTGGACCTGCTGCTATAGAGAGAGAGAGAGACTGGACCTGCTGCTATATAGAGAGAGACTGTACCTGCTGCTATAGAGAGAGAGACTGGACCTGCTGCTATAGAGAGAGAGGCTGGACCTGCTGCTATATATATATATAGAGAGAGACTGGACCTGCTGCCATATAGAGAGAGAGAGACTGGACCTGCTACTGTATAGAGAGAGACTGGACCTGCTGCCATATAGAGAGAGAGACTGGACCTGCTACTATAGAGAGAGAGAGTGGACCTGCTACTTTATAAAGAGAGTCTGTACCTGCTGCTATAGAGAGAGAGACTGGACCTGCAGCTATATATAGAGAGAGAGACTGGACCTGCTGCTATATATAGAGAGAGGCTGGACCTGCTACTATAGAGAGAGAGAGACTGAACCTGCTGCTATATATAGAGAGAGACTGGACCTTCTACTATAGAGAGAGAGAGACTGGACCTGCTGCTATATATATATAGAGAGAGACTGGACCTGCTGCTATAGAGAGAGAAAGCGGCTGGACCTACTGCTATATATAGAGAGAGAGAATGGACCTGCTGCTATATAGAGACAGACTGGACCTGCTACTATATAGAGAGAGACTGGACCTGCTACTATAGAGAGAGAAAGAGACTGGACCTGCTGCTATATATAGAGAGAGAGACTGGACCTGCTGCTATAGGGAGAAAGAGACTGGACCTGCTGCTATATATATAGAGAGAGACTTTACCTACTGCTATATAGAGAGAGACTGTACCTGCTGCTATAGAGAGAGAGACTGGACCTGCTGCTATATATAGAGAGAGAGACTGGACCTGCTGCTATATAGAGAGAGACTGTACCTGCTGCTATAGAGAGAGAGACTGGACCTGCTGCTATAGAGAGAAAGAGACTGGACCTGCTGCTATATAGAGAGAGAGACTGGACCTGCTACTATATAGAGAGAGACTGGACCTGCTACTATAGAGAGAGAGACTGGACCTGCTGCTATATATAGAGAGAGACTGGACCTGCTGCTATATATATAGAGAGTGACTGTACCTGCTGCTATAGAGAGAAAGAGACTGTACCTGCTGCTATATATAGAGAGAGACTGGACCTGCTGCTATATAGAGAGAGAGAGGCTGGACCTGCTGCTATATAGAGAAAGAGACTGGACCTGCTGCTATATATAGAGAGAGAGACTTTACCTACTGCTATATAGAGAGAGACTGTACCTGCTGCTATAGAGAGAGAGACTGGAACTGCTGCTATATATATAGAGAGAGACTGGACCTGCTGCTATATAGAGAGAGACTGTACCTGCTGCTATAGAGAGAGAGACTGGACCTGCTGCTATAGAGAGAGAGACTGGACCTGCTGCTATATATAGAGAGAGAGACTGGACCTGCTGCTATATATATAGAGAGAGAGACTGTACCTGCTGCTATAGAGAGAGAGACTGGACCTGCAGCTATATATATAGAGAGAGACTGGACCTGCTGCTATATATAGAGAGAGGCTGGACCTTCTACTATAGAGAGAGAGAGACTGGACCTGCTGCTATATATATAGAGAGAGACTGGACCTGCTGCTATAGAGAGAGAAAGCGACTGGACCTACTGCTATATATAGAGAGAGAGACTGGACCTGCTGCTATATAGAGAGAGACTGGACCTGCTACTATATAGAGAGAGACTGGACCTGCTACTATAGAGAGAGAAAGAGACTGGACCTGCTGCTATATATAGAGAGAGAGACTGGACCTGCTGCTATAGAGAGAAAGAGACTGGACCTGCTGCTATATATAGAGAGAGAGACTTTACCTACTGCTATATAGAGAGAGACTGTACCTGCTGCTATAGAGAGAGAGACTGGACCTGCTGCTATATATATAGAGAGAGACTGGACCTGCTGCTATATAGAGAGAGACTGTACCTGCTGCTATAGAGAGAAAGAGACTGGACCTGCTGCTATATAGAGAGAGAGACTGGACCTGCTGCTATATAGAGAGAGAGAGGCTGGACCTGCTGCTATATAGAGAAAGAGACTGGACCTGCTGCTGTAGAGAGAGAGAGACTGGACCTGCTAGTGTATAGAGAGAGAATGGACCTGCTGCCATATAGAGAGAGAGACTGGACCTGCTACTATAGAGAGAGAGAGACTGGACCTGCTGCAATATAGAGAGATACTGTACCTGCTGCTATAGAGAGAGAGACTGGACCTGCTGCTTTATATAGAGAGAGAGACTGGACCTGCTGCTATATACAGAGAGAGACTGGACCTGCTGCTATATATAGAGAGAGATACTGGACCTGCTGCTATAGAGAGAGAGAGAGACTGGACCTGCTGCTATATAGAGAGAGACTGTACCTGCTGCTATAGAGAGAGAGACTGGACCTGCTGCTATAGAGAGAGAGGCTGGACCTGCTGCTTATATATATATAGAGAGAGACTGGACCTGCTGCCATATAGAGAGAGAGAGACTGGACCTGCTACTGTATAGAGAGAGACTGGACCTGCTGCCATATAGAGAGAGAGACTGGACCTGCTACTATAGAGAGAGAGAGTGGACCTGCTACTTTATAAAGAGAGTCTGTACCTGCTGCTATAGAGAGAGAGACTGGACCTGCAGCTATATATAGAGAGAGAGACTGGACCTGCTGCTATATATAGAGAGAGGCTGGACCTGCTACTATAGAGAGAGAGAGACTGAACCTGCTGCTATATATAGAGAGAGACTGGACCTTCTACTATAGAGAGAGAGAGACTGGACCTGCTGCTATATATATATAGAGAGAGACTGGACCTGCTGCTATAGAGAGAGAAAGCGGCTGGACCTACTGCTATATATAGAGAGAGAGAATGGACCTGCTGCTATATAGAGACAGACTGGACCTGCTACTATATAGAGAGAGACTGGACCTGCTACTATAGAGAGAGAAAGAGACTGGACCTGCTGCTATATATAGAGAGAGAGACTGGACCTGCTGCTATAGGGAGAAAGAGACTGGACCTGCTGCTATATATATAGAGAGAGACTTTACCTACTGCTATATAGAGAGAGACTGTACCTGCTGCTATAGAGAGAGAGACTGGACCTGCTGCTATATATAAGAGAGAGACTGGACCTGCTGCTATATAGAGAGAGACTGTACCTGCTGCTATAGAGAGAGAGACTGGACCTGCTGCTATAGAGAGAAAGAGACTGGACCTGCTGCTATATAGAGAGAGAGACTGGACCTGCTACTATATAGAGAGAGACTGGACCTGCTACTATAGAGAGAGAGACTGGACCTGCTGCTATATATAGAGAGAGACTGGACCTGCTGCTATATATATAGAGAGTGACTGTACCTGCTGCTATAGAGAGAAAGAGACTGTACCTGCTGCTATATATAGAGAGAGACTGGACCTGCTGCTATATAGAGAGAGAGAGGCTGGACCTGCTGCTATATAGAGAAAGAGACTGGACCTGCTGCTATATATAGAGAGAGAGACTTTACCTACTGCTATATAGAGAGAGACTGTACCTGCTGCTATAGAGAGAGAGACTGGAACTGCTGCTATATATATAGAGAGAGACTGGACCTGCTGCTATATAGAGAGAGACTGTACCTGCTGCTATAGAGAGAGAGACTGGACCTGCTGCTATAGAGAGAGAGACTGGACCTGCTGCTATATATAGAGAGAGAGACTGGACCTGCTGCTATATATATAGAGAGAGAGACTGTACCTGCTGCTATAGAGAGAGAGACTGGACCTGCAGCTATATATAGAGAGAGAGACTGGACCTGCTGCTATATATAGAGAGAGGCTGGACCTTCTACTATAGAGAGAGAGAGACTGGACCTGCTGCTATATATATAGAGAGAGACTGGACCTGCTGCTATAGAGAGAGAAAGCGACTGGACCTACTGCTATATATAGAGAGAGAGACTGGACCTGCTGCTATATAGAGAGAGACTGGACCTGCTACTATATAGAGAGAGACTGGACCTGCTACTATAGAGAGAGAAAGAGACTGGACCTGCTGCTATATATAGAGAGAGAGACTGGACCTGCTGCTATAGAGAGAAAGAGACTGGACCTGCTGCTATATATAGAGAGAGAGACTTTACCTACTGCTATATAGAGAGAGACTGTACCTGCTGCTATAGAGAGAGAGACTGGACCTGCTGCTATATATATAGAGAGAGACTGGACCTGCTGCTATATAGAGAGAGACTGTACCTGCTGCTATAGAGAGAAAGAGACTGGACCTGCTGCTATATAGAGAGAGAGACTGGACCTGCTGCTATATAGAGAGAGAGAGGCTGGACCTGCTGCTATATAGAGAAAGAGACTGGACCTGCTGCTGTAGAGAGAGAGAGACTGGACCTGCTAGTGTATAGAGAGAGAATGGACCTGCTGCCATATAGAGAGAGAGACTGGACCTGCTACTATAGAGAGAGAGAGACTGGACCTGCTGCAATATAGAGAGATACTGTACCTGCTGCTATAGAGAGAGAGACTGGACCTGCTGCTTTATATAGAGAGAGAGACTGGACCTGCTGCTATATACAGAGATAGACTGGACCTGCTGCTATATAGAGAGAGAGACTGGACCTTCTACTATAGAGAGAGAGAGACTGGACCTGCTGCTATATATAGAGAGAAAGACTGGACCTGCTGCTATAGAGAGAACGAGACTGTACCTGCTGCTATAGAGAGAGAGACTGGACCTGCTGCTATATAGAGAGAGACTGTATCTGCTGCTATAGAGAGAGAGAGACTGGACCTGCTGCTATATATAGAGAGAGAGACTGGACCTGCTGCTATATATATAGAGAGAGACTGTATCTGCTGCTATAGAGAGAGAGACTGGACCTGCAGCTATATATAGAGAGAGAGACTGGACCTGCTGCTATATATATAGAGAGGCTGGACCTGCTACTATAGAGAGAGAGAGACTGAACCTGCTGCTATATATAGAGAGAGACTGGACCTTCTACTATAGAGAGAGAGAGACTGGACCTGCTGCTATATATATAGAGAGAGAGACTGGACCTGCTGCTATAGAGAGAGAAAGCGACTGGACCTACTGCTATATATAGAGAGAGAGACTGGACCTGCTGCTATATAGAGACAGACTGGACCTGCTACTATAGAGAGAGAGACTGGACCTGCTGCTATAGAGAGAGAGACTGGACCTGCTGCTATATATAGAGAGAGAGACTGGACCTGCTGCTATATATATAGAGAGAGAGACTGTACCTGCTGCTATAGAGAGATAGACTGGACCTGCAGCTATATATATAGAGAGAGACTGGACCTGCTGCTATATATAGAGAGAGGCTGGACCTTCTACTATAGAGAGAGAGAGACTGGACCTGCTGCTATATATATAGAGAGAGACTGGACCTGCTGCTATAGAGAGAGAAAGCGACTGGACCTACTGCTATATATAGAGAGAGAGACTGGACCTGCTGCTATATAGAGAGAGACTGGACCTGCTACTATATAGAGAGAGACTGGACCTGCTACTATAGAGAGAGAAAGAGACTGGACCTGCTGCTATATATAGAGAGAGAGACTGGACCTGCTGCTATAGAGAGAAAGAGACTGGACCTGCTGCTATATATAGAGAGAGAGACTTTACCTACTGCTATATAGAGAGAGACTGTACCTGCTGCTATAGAGAGAGAGACTGGACCTGCTGCTATATATATAGAGAGAGACTGGACCTGCTGCTATATAGAGAGAGACTGTACCTGCTGCTATAGAGAGAAAGAGACTGGACCTGCTGCTATATAGAAAGAGAGACTGGACCTGCTGCTATATAGAGAGAGAGAGGCTGGACCTGCTGCTATATAGAGAAAGAGACTCGACCTGCTGCTGTAGAGAGAGAGAGACTGGACCTGCTAGTGTATAGAGAGAGAATGGACCTGCTGCCATATAGAGAGAGAGACTGGACCTGCTACTATAGAGAGAGAGAGACTGGACCTGCTGCAATATAGAGAGATACTGTACCTGCTGCTATAGAGAGAGAGACTGGACCTGCTGCTTTATATAGAGAGAGAGACTGGACCTGCTGCTATATACAGAGAGAGACTGGACCTGCTGCTATATAGAGAGAGAGACTGGACCTTCTACTATAGAGAGAGAGAGACTGGACCTGCTGCTATATATAGAGAGAAAGAATGGACCTGCTGCTATAGAGAGAACGAGACTGTACCTGCTGCTATAGAGAGAGAGACTGGACCTGCTGCTATATAGAGAGAGACTGTACCTGCTGCTATAGAGAGAGAGAGACTGGACCTGCTGCTATATATAGAGAGAGAGACTGGACCTGCTGCTATATATAGAGAGAGAGACTGGACCTGCTACTATATATAGAGAGAGAGACTGGACCTACTACTGTATAGAGAGAGACTGGACATGCTGCTATATAGAGAGATACTGGACCTGCTGCGATATTTAGAGAGAGAGACTGGACCTGCTACTCTATAGAGAGAGACTGGACCTGCTGCTATATAGAGAGAGATACTGGACCTGCTGCTATAGAGAGAGAGAGAGACTGGACCTGCTGCTATATAGAGAGAGACTGTACCTGCTGCTATAGAGAGAGAGACTGGACCTGCTGCTATAGAGAGAGAGGCTGGACCTGCTGCTATATATATATATAGAGAGAGACTGGACCTGCTGCCATATAGAGAGAGAGAGACTGGACCTGCTACTGTATAGAGAGAGACTGGACCTGCTGCCATATAGAGAGAGAGACTGGACCTGCTACTATAGAGAGAGAGAGTGGACCTGCTACTTTATAAAGAGAGTCTGTACCTGCTGCTATAGAGAGAGAGACTGGACCTGCAGCTATATATAGAGAGAGAGACTGGACCTGCTGCTATATATAGAGAGAAAGACTGGACCTGCTGCTATAGAGAGAACGAGACTGTACCTGCTGCTATAGAGAGAGAGACTGGACCTGCTGCTATATAGAGAGAGACTGTACCTGCTGCTATAGAGAGAGAGAGACTGGACCTGCTGCTATATATAGAGAGAGAGACTGGACCTGCTGCTATATATATAGAGAGAGACTGTACCTGC
Source organism: Salmo salar (assembly GCF_905237065.1). Taxonomy (NCBI): domain Eukaryota; kingdom Metazoa; phylum Chordata; class Actinopteri; order Salmoniformes; family Salmonidae; genus Salmo; species Salmo salar. The sequence goes on from NW_025548575.1 coordinate 40,620, forward strand.
TGCTATATAGAGAGAGAGACTGGACCTGCTGCTATATATAGAGAGAGACTGGACCTGCTGCTATATAGAGAGAGGCTGGACCTGCTACTATAGAGAGAGAAAGCGACTGGACCTACTTCTATATATAGAGAGAGAGACTGGACCTGCTGCTATATAGAGAGAGACTGGACCTGCTACTATATAGAGAGAGACTGGACCTGCTACTATAGAGAGAGAAAGAGACTGGACCTGCTGCTATATATATAGAGAGAGACTGGACCTGCTGCTATAGAGAGAAAGAGACTGTACCTGCTGCTATATATAGAGAGAGACTGGACCTGCTGCTATATAGAGAGAGAGAGGCTGGACCTGCTGCTATATAGAGAAAGAGACTGGACCTGCTACTATAGAGAGAGAGAGACTGGACCTGCTACTTTAAAGAGAGAGACTGGACCTGCTGCCATATAGAGAGAGAGACTGGACCTGCTTCTATAGAGAGAGAGAGAGTGGACCTGCTGCAATATAGAGAGAGACTGTACCTGCTGCTATAGAGAGAGAGACTGGACCTGCTGCTATATATAGAGAGAGAGACTGGACCTGCTGCTATATATATATAGAGAGAGACTGTACCTGCTGCTATAGAGAGAGAGACTGGACCTGCAGCTGTATATAGAGAGAGAGACTGGACCTGCTGCTATATATAGAGAGAGGCTGGACCTGCTACTATAGAGAGAGAGAGAGACTGAACCTGCTGCTATATATAGAGAGAGACTGGACCTTCTACTATAGAGAGAGAGAGACTGGACCTGCTGCAATATATATAGAGAGAGACTGGACCTGCTGCTATAGATAGAGAAAGCGACTGGACCTACTGCTATATATAGAAAGAGAGACTGGACCTGCTGCTATATAGAGAGAGACTGGACCTGCTACTATATAGAGAGAGACTGGACCTGCTACTATAGAGAGAGAAAGAGACTGGACCTGCTGCTATATATAGAGAGAGAGACTGGACCTGCTGCTATAGAGAGAATTAGACTGGACCTGCTGCTATATATAGAGAGAGAGACTTTACCTACTGCTATATAGAGAGAGACTGTACCTGCTGCTATAGAGAGAGAGACTGGACCTACTGCTATATATATAGAGAGAGACTGGACCTGCTGCTATATAGAGAGAGACTGTACCTGCTGCTATAGAGAGAAAGAGACTGGACCTGCTGCTATATAGAGAGAGAGACTGGACCTGCTGCTATATAGAGAGAGAGAGGCTGGACCTGCTGCTATATAGAGAAAGAGACTGGACCTGCTGCTGTAGAGAGAGAGAGACTGGAACTGCTAGTGTATAGAGAGAGACTGGACCTGCTGCCATATAGAGAGAGAGACTGGTCCTGCTACTTGAGAGTGAGAGAGAGTGGACCTGCTGCAATATAGAGAGAGAGACTGGACCTTCTACTATAGAGAGAGAGAGACTGGACCTGCTGCTATATATAGAGAGAAAGACTGGACCTGCTGCTATAGAGAGAACGAGACTGTACCTGCTGCTATAGAGAGAGAGACTGGACCTGCTGCTATATAGAGAGAGACTGTACCTGCTGCTATAGAGAGAGAGAGACTGGACCTGCTGCTATATATAGAGAGAGAGACTGGACCTGCTGCTATATATAGAGAGAGAGACTGGACCTGCTACTATATATAGAGAGAGAGACTGGACCTACTACTGTATAGAGAGAGACTGGACATGCTGCTATATAGAGAGATACTGGACCTGCTGCGATATTTAGAGAGAGAGACTGGACCTGCTACTCTATAGAGAGAGACTGGACCTGCTGCTATATAGAGAGAGATACTGGACCTGCTGCTATAGAGAGAGAGAGACTGGACCTGCTGCTATATAGAGAGAGACTGTACCTGCTGCTATAGAGAGAGAGACTGGACCTGCTGCTATAGAGAGAGAGGCTGGACCTGCTGCTATATATATATATAGAGAGAGACTGGACCTGCTGCCATATAAGAGAGAGAGACTGGACCTGCTACTGTATAGAGAGAGACTGGACCTGCTGCCATATAGAGAGAGAGACTGGACCTGCTACTATAGAGAGAGAGAGTGGACCTGCTACTTTATAAAGAGAGTCTGTACCTGCTGCTATAGAGAGAGAGACTGGACCTGCAGCTATATATAGAGAGAGAGACTGGACCTGCTGCTATATATAGAGAGAGGCTGGACCTGCTACTATAGAGAGAGAGAGACTGAACCTGCTGCTATATATAGAGAGAGACTGGACCTTCTACTATAGAGAGAGAGAGACTGGACCTGCTGCTATATATATATAGAGAGAGACTGGACCTGCTGCTATAGAGAGAGAAAGCGACTGGACCTACTGCTATATATAGAGAGAGAGACTGGACCTGCTGCTATATAGAGACAGACTGGACCTGCTACTATATAGAGAGAGACTGGACCTGCTACTATAGAGAGAGAAAGAGACTGGACCTGCTGCTATATATAGAGAGAGAGACTGGACCTGCTGCTATAGAGAGAAAGAGACTGGACCTGCTGCTATATATATAGAGAGAGACTTTACCTACTGCTATATAGAGAGAGACTGTACCTGCTGCTATAGAGAGACAGACTGGACCTGCTGCTATATATATAGAGAGAGACTGGACCTGCTGCTATATAGAGAGAGACTGTACCTGCTGCTATAGAGAGAGAGACTGGACCTGCTGCTATAGAGAGAAAGAGACTGGACCTGCTGCTATATAGAGAGAGAGACTGGACCTGCTGCTATATAGAGAGAGAGAGGCTGGACCTGCTGCTATATAGAGAAAGAGACTGGACCTGCTACTATAGAGAGAGAGAGACTGGACCTGCTACTTTATAGAGAGAGACTGTACCTGCTGCTATAGAGAGAGAGACTGGACCTGCTACTATATAGAGAGAGAGACTGGACCTGCTATTGTATAGAGAGAGAGACTGGACTTGCTGCTATATAGAGAGAGACTGGACCTGCTACTATATATGAGAGAGAGACTGGACCTACTAATGTATAGAGAGAGACTGGACCTGCTGCTATATAGAGAGATACTGGACCTGCTGCTATATAGAGAGAGAGACTGGACCTGCTACTGTATAGAGAGAGACTGGACCTGCTGCTATATAGAGAGAGATACTGGACCTGCTGCTATAGAGAGAGAGAGAGAGACTGGACCTGCTGCTATATAGAGAGAGACTGTACCTGCTGCTATAGAGAGAGAGACTGGACCTGCTGCTATGAGAGAGAGAGGCTGGACCTGCTGCTATATATATATAGAGAGAGACTGGACCTGCTGCCATATAGAGAGAGAGAGACTGGACCTGCTACTGTATAGAGAGAGACTGGACCTGCTGCCATATAGAGAGAGAGAGACTGGACCTGCTACTATAGAGAGAGAGAGAGTGGACCTGCTACTTTATAAAGAGAGACTGTACCTGCTGCCATAGAGAGAGAGACTGGACCTGCTGCTATATATAGAGAGAGAGACTGGACCTGCTGCTATATATAGAGAGAGACTGGACCTGCTGCTGTAGAGAGAGAGAGACTGGACCTGCTAGTGTATAGAGAGAGACTGGACCTGCTGCCATATAGAGAGAGAGACTGGACCTGCTACTATAGAGAGAGAGAGAGTGGACCTGCTGCAATATAGAGAGATACTGTACCTGCTGCTATAGAGAGAGAGACTGGACCTGCTGCTTTATATAGAGAGAGAGACTGGACCTGCTGCTATATAGAGAGAGACTGGACCTGCTACTATATAGAGAGAGACTGGACCTGCTACTATAGAGAGAGAAAGAGACTGGACCTGCTGCTATATATAGAGAGAAAGACTGGACCTGCTGCTATAGAGAGAACGAGACTGTACCTGCTGCTATAGAGAGAGAGACTGGACCTGCTGCTATATAGAGAGAGACTGTACCTGCTGCTATAGAGAGAGAGAGACTGGACCTGCTGCTATATAGAGAGAGAGAGGCTGGACCTGCTGCTATATAGAGAAAGAGACTGGACCTGCTGCTGTAGAGAGAGAGAGACTGGACCTGCTAGTGTATAGAGAGAGATTGGACCTGCTGCCATATAGAGAGAGAGACTGGACCTGCTACTATAGAGAGAGAGAGACTGGACCTGCTGCAATATAGAGAGATACTGTACCTGCTGCTATAGAGAGAGAGACTGGACCTGCTGC
>NW_025548576.1:0-3896 GCF_905237065.1 Salmo salar
CGTCCATAGGCGCTCAGAGCCCGGGAAAAAACAGAATGTCGTCATCCCAGCCCCAGGCTGAAACACATTATCGCTGTCACGTCCTGGCCAGTATATAAAGTTAATTGTTTTTGTAGTTTGGTCAGGGGCGTGGCAGAGGGTATTTGTTTATGTGGTTCGGGGTGTGTGTTTGTTAAAAGGGTGTTTGGTTTAGTATTTTCGGGTTTTGGTTTATGTCTAGGTAGTTCTATGTGGAGTCTAGTGAGTGTATGTCTATGTTTGGTTAATTGGGGTTGGGACTCTCAGTTGAAGGCAGGTGTTGTCTATCTGCCTTTGATTGAGAGTCCCATATATTAGGGTGTGTTTGTGATTTGTGGGTGATTGTTCTGTGCTTAGCCGTGTGCCTAGTCAGACTGCTATTGTCGTTCGTTTTTCGTGTTTGTTATTTTTGTATGTTCATTTTGAGAGTAATTAAAAATCAAGATGAGCATTCACGTACCTGCTGCGTTTTGGTCCACATTTTCCGAAGACGATTTCGTTATATCATCAGAGGACGAAGACAGCCGTGACAGAATCACCCAGCCACCAAAGGACCAAGCAGCAGAGGAAGGAGCAGACGGAGTTCGAGTTGGACTGGCGGGAGAAGTGGACTTGGGAGGAAGTTCTGGACGGGGCCGGACCCTGGCATCAGGCTGGGGATTATCGCGCCCGCAGTGGAAATTGAGGCAGCCAAGGCAGAGAGGCGGTGGTACGAGGCCAGAGTGGACGCGCTGAAGGAGATGCACGAGAGGCACCCCCAAGAAAATTTTGGGGGGCACACGGTAGTTTGGCTAGGCGTAAGAAGAGGAAGCCAGCTACCCGTGGTTATATGAGAGGAGCGTGGGGTGGAGAGCGCTATGTTTCGCTGAGGAGCGCACTATCTCACCCATACGCACCAACAGTCGGGTGCGCGTTATTCCAGCCCCTCGCAGGTGCCGTGCTAGGAGCGGGCATCCAGCCTGGTAGGAGGATGCCTGCGCAGCGCATCTGGTCGCCGGTACGCCTCCGAGGACCAGGCTACCCAACTCCCCGCTCTACGCACGGCTACCATCAGGCCCCTGCACAGCCCAGTCTGCCCTGTACGAGCACCCCGCTCGTACAGGGTTACTAGTTCCATCCAGCCAAGGCGGGTTGTGCAGGAGGTAAGATCTAGACCGACTGTGCGCCTCCATAGCCCTGGGTTTCAGCTCCTGTCTCTCGTGCGGACCCGAAGAAGTGCGTCAACCCAGTCCGACTCGTCCTGATCCAGCTCCCCGCACTAGCCTGGAGGTGCGTGTTCATAAGCTGGTATATCCGGTACCAGTACCACGCACCAGGATTATAGTGCGTCAGCCCGCCAGTCAACAGTCATCATCAGAGCTGCCCGCCAGTCAACAGTCATCATCAGGGCTGCCCGCCAGTCAACAGTCATCATCAGAGCTGCCCGCCAGTCTACAGTCATCGTCAGAGCTGCCCGCCAGTCAACAGTCATCGTCAGAGCTGCACGCCAGTCAACAGTCATCGTCAGAGCTGCCCGCCAGTCAACTGTCGCCAGAGCTGCCCGCCAGTCAACAGTCGCCAGAGCTGCCCGCCAGTCAACAGTCGCCAGAGAGGTCAGACTGCGCTGAACTGCCAGAGTGGCCAGACTGCGCTGAACTGCCGGAGTGGCCAGACTGCGCTGAACTGCCGGAGTGGCCAGACTCGCGCTGAACTGCGGAGTGGCCAGACTGCGCTGAACTGCCGGAGTAGGGCCAGACTGGGCGCCTGAACTGCCGGAGTGGCCAGACTGCCCTGAACTGCCGGAGTGGCCAGACTGCCCTGAACTGCCGGAGTGGCCAGACTGCCCTGAACTGCCGGAGTGGCCAGACTGCCTAGGACGGTCCCGAGTTGCCAGACTGTCCCGAGTTGCCAGACTGCCCAGACTGTCCCGAGTTGCCAGACTGCCCAGACTGTCCCGAAGTTGCCAGACTGCCCAGACTGTCCCCGAGTTGCCAGACTGCCCAGACTGTCCCGAGCTGCCAGACTGCTCAGACTGTCCCGAGCTGCCAGACTGCCCAGACTGTCCCGAGCTGCCAGACTGCCCAGACTGTCCCGAGCTGCCAGACTGCCCAGACAGCCTGGAACGGCCTGAGCCGGAGCCACCTCCAAAAAATAGGTGGGTTGGGGAGGGGTGTAGCACAGTGCCGCCGTTGACGGCAGCCACCCTCCCCTCCCTCCCTTTAGTAAGGGGGAATTTTTCTTTTGGGTATTGTTTGGGGTTATTTTTTTTTGTTAAGGTGCTTCCGGGGTAGCACCATTAGATTAACGAGAGTCTTGTCTTTAAATAGCTGTAAAATAGTCATATGTTTGAGAAATTGAAGTAATAGGATTTTTAACCTCTATGGGCTAGGTGGGACGCTTGCGTCCCACCTACGTAACAGCTACTGCCAGCCTGTGATGCGATTTTCAAAACCTTAAAAATCCTATTACTTCAATTTCTCAAACATAGACTATTTTAAAGCCATTTAAAGACAAGACTCTCGTTAATCTAACACACTGTCCGATTTCAAAAGGCTTTACAACGAAAGCAAAACATTAGATTATGTCAGCAGAGTACCAAGCCAGAAATAATCAGACACCCGTTTTTCAAGCCAGCATATAATGTCACCAAAACCCAGAAGACAGCTAAATGCAGCACTCACCTTTGATGATCTTCTTCCGATGACAACCCTAGGACATTATGTTATACAATACATGCATGTTTTGTTCAATCAAGTTCATATTTATATCAAAAAACCAGCTTTTTACATTAGCATGTTACGTTCAGAACTAGCAAACTTCCGGGAATTCGCTAACATTTTACTAAATTACTCACGATAAACGTTCACAAAAAGCATAACAATTATTTTAAGAATTATAGATACAGACCTCCTCTATGCGACTCGATATGTCCGATTTTAAAATAGCTTTTTTTGGTGAAAGCACATTTTGCAATATTCTAGTACATAGCCCAGGCTTCACGGGCTCACTATTTAGACACCCGGCAAGTTTAGCACTCACCATAATCATATTTACTATTATAAAAGTTTGATTACCTTTTGTTGTCTTCGTCAGAATGCACACCCAGGACTGCTATTTCAATAACAAATGTTGGTTTGATCCAAAATAATCCATCGTTATATCCGAATAGCGAGCGTTTGGTTCGTGCGTTCCAGACACTATCCGAAATAGTAAAGAAGTGTCACGCGTACGGCGCAATTCGTGACAATAAAATTCTAAATATTCCATTACCGTACTTCGAAGCATGTCAACCGCTGTTTAAAATCAATTTTTACGACACTTTTCTCGTGAGAAAAGCGATAATATTCGACAGGAATCTCCTTTCGGCAAACAGAGGAAAAATCCCAAAGAGCGGGGGCGGTCGGGGTCACGCGCATAAGCCCGTGTCCCTTGATCGGCCACTTGAGAAAGGCGATAATGTGTTTCAGCCTGGGGCTGGAATGACGACATTCTGTTTTTCCCCGGGCTCTGAGCGCCTTGGACGACGTGGGAAGTGTCACGTTAGAGCAGAGATCCTTAGTAAATGATAGAGATGGAAAAGAAGTTCAAGAAATGGTCGAGACAGGCCACTTCCTGTAAAAGGAATCTCTCAGGTTTTGACCTGCCATTTGAGTTCTGTTATACTCACAGACACCATTCAAACAGTTTTAGAAAATTTAGGGGTGTTTTCTATCCATATGTAATAAGTATATGCATATTCTAGTTACTGGGTAGGAGTGGTAACCAGATTAAATCGGGTATGTTTTTTTATCCAGCCGTGTCAAACTGCCTTCCTAGCCCTAACAGGTTTTAAGGTTTTGAAAATCGGGCGCCACAGGCTTCAAGTGGCTGTTACGTAGGTGGGACGAATTCGTCCCGCC
>NW_025548577.1:0-4028 GCF_905237065.1 Salmo salar
GAAACCCGGCCGCGAGCTGCCAAGTGGCCCTTAAGCTTAACCCTGTTGGGTCTGGGGCAGCATTTTTGCGTCTGGATTTAAAAATGTACCACGGGTTTTAATCTGGATTACTAATCCTACCCAGTAACTACAATATGCACTTCTATACTTATTATATGGATAGAAAACACTCTAAAGTTTCCAAAACTGTTTGAATGGTGTCTGTGTGAGTATAACAGAACTCATTTGGCGCAAAACCCTAACACACAAAGACACATGTGCTTGCTGAATTTAAATCCTATCCACATTGAAAACTACAGTTTAGGGATGTTTTGGCACTTCCTTTTGCTTCCACAATGTCTCCAGCCTTTACAAAGTGTTTTGAGTCTTCTGGAGGGAGATCTGACCGGGAACAAAGAGCCATGGAGGCGATGATGGCCGTTTAGACACCTTGCTTGCTGAGTTGATGTTAGGTACCCTCGTTCCAATGCGTTCTATAAAGAGTATGCGTTCGTCCACCTTGAATATTATTCATGTTCTGGTTAAAAAGGGCCTAATGATTTATGCTATACAGGCGTTTGACATGTTTGAGCGAGCGCAAATATGATTTTTCCCCTCGTTCATGGCAGAGAAGTCGGCTGGCTTACATCTTGGCTGCTACTTGAGACCGAGTTTTTGGACATAAATGATGAGCTTTTTTGAACAAAACTTCACTTCGTTATGGACCTAGCATGATACCTGGAAGTGACATCTGATGAAGAATCAAAGGTAATGGATTATTTACATAGTATTTTCGATTTTAGATCTCTCCCCAACGCAGCGTCTAAGTCTGCATATGCATAGCCTTAGTATTTTGCAGTGCTCAGGTTAGTGCAAAGTACCAGTGTTTCCCAGTAAGGTTATTTTTAAATCTGGCAAGTTTGATTGGTTCAAGAGATGTAAATCTATAATTCTTTAAATGACAATATAATATTTCACCAATGTTTTCTAATTTTAATTATTTAATTTGTGACGGCGAAGCTTGACTCCGGTTGTTGGAGGGAAACAATTTCCTCAACATCAATGCCATAGTAGGCAGCTGTTTTTGGATATAAATATGGACTTGATAGGACTAAAAATGCATGCATTGTCTAACATAATGTCCTAGGAGTGTCATCTGATGGAGATTGTAAAAGGTTAGGTGCATCATTTTAGCTGGTTTTTATAGGTTTATGGTCAAATTTTTCAAACATACAACTATTTTACACCCTTTGAAAGATAAACATCTCCTTAATCTAACCACGTTTCCCGATTTCCAAAAGGTTTCACGAAGGCGAAAGCATAAGTTTACCAGTATGTTAGGACAGTACATTTACAAGAGTTGTGTGTAGCCAATGTTGTTGCCGAATTCAAGACAGGCGATCACCAAAACCATAAAAATCAGCTAAAATTATGCACTAACCTTTTACAATCTCCATCAGTGACACTCCTAGGACATTATGTTGAGACAACGCATGCATTTTTAGTTCTATCAAGTTCATTTATATCCAAAAACAGCGTTTTACTGTGGCATTGATGTTCAGGAAATCGTTTCCTCAATATTACCGGAATTCAAGTCGGCACCACAAATTAAAATAATTAAAATTAGAAAACATTGGTAAAATATTATGTTGTCATTTCAAGAAAGAATTATGGGTTACATCTCTTGGAACGCAATCAACTTGCCAGATTTAAAAATAACCTTACTGGGAAATCGCACTTTGCAATAATCTGAGCATCTACGCCCAGAAAAATAAAGCTTTGCGATACAGACTAACCGCCGCCATGTTAGGGAGGTCCACAAATCAGAAAATACTATGTGACCAATCCCATTACCTTTGATTCTCTTCATCAGATGCTCACTTCCAGGTATCCACAGGTCCATAACGAATGTGTAGTTTTGTTCAAAAAGCTCATCATTTATGTCCAAAAATCTCGAAATCTTTGCTTCATGATCTAAGCCCGCCGGACTTCACTTCATAAGAGCGAGGGGAAAAAATATATTTACGTTCGTTCAAACATATCCAAGCGTTGTATAGCATAAATCATTAGGGGCCTTTTTAACAAACATGAATAAAATTCAAGCGGACAAATGCAAAATCTTTTAAAAGCGTAGTGGAGCGAGGTTACCCAGCATGACCTAGCGCGCCAGGTGTCTAATGGGCCATCAGTCGTTCCATGGCTCTTGTTCGGTCGGATCTCCCTCCAGAAGACTCAAAACACTTTGTAAAGGCTGGTGACATCTAGTGGAAGCAATAGGAAGTGCCGGAAATATTCCTCCAGTCCCTGTGTTTTCAATGGCATAGGTTTAAAGGTAGTAGCCTGCACATCAGGTATCCACTTCCTGTCAGAATCTGTCTCAGGGAGTTTTGCTGCCAAATGAGTTCGTTATACTCACAGACACCATTCAAACAGTTTTAGAAACTTTAGGGTGTTTTCTATCCATATATAATAAGTATATGCATATTCTAGTTACTGGGTAGAGATTAGTAACCAGATTAAAAATCAGGTACATTTTTAATCCAGCCGTGCAAATACCCCCCCTAGCCTAACAGGTTAACAGATGGGCTAAAATAATGCTTTTATATAGCGAGCAAGCAACATTGAAGCGTGCGAGATCACCAGCTGTTCTGGATGACTGTGTGATCATGCTCTCTGTAGCCAATATAGAGCAAGAGACCTTTAAACAGGTCAGCATTCACAAGAGGGCCACCAGGACGCGTGCACTCAGAGCATGCGCAGACCAACTGGCAGGTATCTTCCTTAAGCATTTTCAACCTCTCCCTGACTGAGTCTGTAATACCTACATGTTTCAAGCAGACCACCATAGTCCCTGTGCTCAAGAACGCTAAGCTAACCTGCCTAAATGACTACCGCACCATAGCACTCACCGTCAGTAGCAATGAAGTGCTTTGAAGAGGCTGGACATGGCTCACAACCCCATCATCCGGTAACCCACTAGACCCACTCCAACTCGCATACAGCCCCAACAGATCCACAGATGACCCAATCTCAATCTCACTCCCACATTGCCCTTTCCCACCTGGACAAAAGGAGCACATATGTGAGAATGCTGTTCAGTGACTACAGTTTAGCATTCAATACCATAGTGCCCTCAAAGCTCATCACTAAGCTAGACCCTGGGGCTAAACACCTTCCTCTGCAGCTAGATCCCAGGCTTTCCCGACCGGACGCTCCCAGGTGGTAAGAGGTAGGCAACAACACATCTGCCAAGCTGATCTCAACAGGGGGCCCCCTCAGGGGAGTGCAGCTTAGAACCCCTCCTGGCTCCCTGTTCACCCACGGCTGCACGGCCAAGAGCGACAAAAGACACAACAGTGGTAGTATTCACCAACAATGATGAGACAGCCTATAGGGGAGGAAGGTCAGAGATGTGATGCCAGGACAACAACCTCTCCCTCTCAGCGTGAGCAAGACAATGGAGCTGATGCGTGGACTACAGGAAAAGGAGGGCGCGAACACTGCCCCATTCGCCGGTGTATCACGGCTGTCTAGGACCAGTGGGGATGTGGAATCAGAGCAGAGACAGAGGGCCCGAGCAGTGGCTGTGTTTTATTAATAATAGCAAGCGCAGATCGCCGTAGGGCACAGGGCGGCGTGGCGAAGTCCGCCAGGGGAAAACCACATTCCCAAAATTAGCGCACTTTGAAAAAAAGCGCGGGCGCAGCCGGCAATATGATGGACAATAACAGCCCACACTCGCAACTGTCACAAAGTGGACAATAAACAATCCCTTACGAGAACCCCAACTTAAATCCACAGTAAATAACCCCCACTAATGACAAACACAAAACAGGTGCGGAGATAAACAGACAAAACCCAAAGACACAGAAACAGCGATTGGTGGCAGCTATTAGGCCGCGATGACGACCGCCGAGCGCCCATCGACCGAAGGGCGCCACCTTCGTTAGATATGCTGCTGACAGACGAGGGCTGTAGTGGAGCGGGTTGAGAGCTTCACGGTCCTTGGTTGACCACATCACCAGCAAGCTATCAGGGGTCCCAGCGCA
>NW_025548578.1:0-111094 GCF_905237065.1 Salmo salar
ACTGTCTCAGCCTGGGTTAGCTTTAAAACCCACTGTCCACTGTCTCAGCCTGGGTTAGTTTTATAACCCACTGTCCACTGTCTCAGCCTGGGTTAGTGTTATAACCCACTGTCCACTGACTGTCTCAGCCTGGGTTAGTGTTTTAAACCCACTGTCCACTGTCCACTGTCTCAGCCTGGGTTAGCTTTAAAACCCACTGTCCACTGTGCACTGTCTCAGCCTGGGTTAGCTTTATAAACCCACTGTCCACTGTCTCAGCCTGGGTTAGCTTTTAAACCACTGTCCACCATCCACTGTCTCAGCCTGGGTTAGTGTTATAACCCACTATCCACTGTCTCAGCCTGGGTTAGTGTTATAACCCACTGTCTACTGTCTCAGCCTGGGTTAGTGTTATAAACCCACTGTCCACTGTCTCAGCCTGGGTTAGTGTTATAACCCACTGTCCACTGTCTCAGCCTGGGTTAGTGTTATAACCCACTGTCTACTGTCTCAGCCTGGGTTAGTGTTATAACCCACTGTCTACTGTCTCAGCCTGGGTTAGTGTTATAACCCACTGTCCACTGTCTCAGGCTGGGTTAGTGTTATAACCCACTGTCCACTGTCTCAGCCTGGGTTAGTGTTTTAACCCATTGTACACTGTCTACTGTCACAGCCTGGGTTAGTGTTATAACCCACTGTCCACTGTCTCAGCCTGGGTTAGTGTTATAACCCATTGTCCACCGTCCACTGTCTCAGCCTGGGTTAGTGTTATAACCCACTGTCCACTGCCTCAGCCTGTGTTAGTGTTATAACCCACTGTCTACTGTCTCAGCCTGGGTTAGTGTTATAACCCACTGTACACTGTCTCAGCCTGGGTTAGTGTTATAACCCACTGGCCACTGACTCAGCCTAGGTTAGCGTTATAACCCACTGTCCACTGTCTCAGCCTGGGTTAGCTGTAAAACCCACTGTCCACTGTCTCAGCCTATGTTAGCTGTAAAACCCACTGTCCACTGTCTCAGCCTGGGTTAGCTGTAAAACCCACTCTCCACTGTCTCAGCCTAGGTTAGCTGTAAAACCCACTGTCTACTGTCTCAGCCTGGGTTAGTGTTATAAACCACTGTCCACTGTCTTAGCCTGGGTTAGTGTTATAACCCACTGTCTCAGCCTGGGTTAGTGTTATAACCCACTGTCCACTGTCTCAGCCTAGGTTAGCTGTAAAACCCACTGTCTACTCTCTCAGCCTGGGTTAGTGTTATAACCCACTGTCCACTGTCTCAGCCTGCGTTAGCTTTAAAACCCAATGTCCACTGTCTCAGCCTGGGTTAGCTGTAAAACCCACTGGCCACTGTCTCAGCCTGGGTTAGCTTTAAACCCCACTGTCCACAGTCTCAGCCTGGGTTAGCTGTACAACCCACTGTCCACTGTCTCAGCCTGGGTTAGCTTTAAACCCCACTGTCCACAGTCTCAGCCTGGGTTAGCTGTACAACCCACTGTCCACTGTCTCAGCCTGGGTTAGCTGTACAACCCACTGTCCACAGTCTCAGCCTGGGTTAGCTGTACAACCCACTGTCCACTGTCTCAGCCTGGGTTAGCTTTAAACCCCACTGTCCACAGTCTCAGGCTGGGTTAGCTGTACAACCCACTGTCCACTGTCTCAGCCTGGGTTAGCTGTACAACCCACTGTCCACTGTCTCAGCCTGGGTTAGCTGTACAACCCACTGGCCCCTGTCTCAGCCTGGGTTAGCTGTAAAACCCACTGTCCACTGTCTCAGCCCGGGTTAGCTGTAAAACCCACTGTGCACTGTCTCAGCCTGGTTTAGCTGTAAAACCCACTGTCCACTGTCTCAGCCTGGGTTAGCTGTAAAACCCACTGTCCACTGTCGACTGTCTCAGCCTGGGTTAGTGTTATAACCCACTGTCCACTGTCTCAGCCTGGGTTAGTGTTTTAACCCACTGTCCACTGTCTCAGCCTTGGTTAGTGTTATAACCCACTGTCCACTGTCTCAGCCTGTGTTAGCTGTACAACCCACTGTCCACTGTCTCAGCCCGGGATAGCTGTAAAACCCACTGGCCACTGTCTCAGCCTGGGTTAGCTTTAAAACCCACTGTCCACTGTCTCAGCATGGGTTAGCTGTAAAACCCACTGTCCACTGTCTACTGTCTCAGCCTGGGTTAGTGTTATAACCCACTGTACACTGTCTCAGCCTGGGTTAGTGTTATAACCCACTGGCCACTGACTCAGCCTAGGTTAGCGTTATAACCCACTGTCCACTGTCTCAGCCTGGGTTAGCTGTAAAACCCACTGTCCACTGTCTCAGCCTAGGTTAGCTGTAAAACCCACTGTCCACTGTCTCAGCCTGGGTTAGCTGTAAAACCCACTGTCCACTGTCTCAGCCTAGGTTAGCTGTAAAACCCACTGTCTACTGTCTCAGCCTGGGTTAGTGTTATAAACCACTGTCCACTGTCTTAGCCTGGGTTAGTGTTATAACCCACTGTCTCAGCCTGGGTTAGTGTTATAACCCACTGTCCACTGTCTCAGCCTAGGTTAGCTGTAAAACCCACTGTCTACTCTCTCAGCCTGGGTTAGTGTTATAACCCACTGTCCACTGTCTCAGCCTGCGTTAGCTTTAAAACCCAATGTCCACTGTCTCAGCCTGGGTTAGCTGTAAAACCCACTGGCCACTGTCTCAGCCTGGGTTAGCTTTAAACCCCACTGTCCACAGTCTCAGCCTGGGTTAGCTGTACAACCCACTGTCCACTGTCTCAGCCTGGGTTAGCTTTAAACCCCACTGTCCACAGTCTCAGCCTGGGTTAGCTGTACAACCCACTGTCCACTGTCTCAGCCTGGGTTAGCTGTACAACCCACGGTCCACAGTCTCAGCCTGGGTTAGCTGTACAACCCACTGTCCACTGTCTCAGCCTGGGTTAGCTTTAAACCCCACTGTCCACAGTCTCAGGCTGGGTTAGCTGTACAACCCACTGTCCACTGTCTCAGCCTGGGTTAGCTGTACAACCCACTGTCCACTGTCTCAGCCTGGGTTAGCTGTACAACCCACTGGCCACTGTCTCAGCCTGGGTTAGCTGTAAAACCCACTGTCCACTGTCTCAGCCCGGGTTAGCTGTAAAACCCACTGTCCACTGTCTCAGCCTGGTTTAGCTGTAAAATCCACTGTCCACTGTCTCAGCCTGGGTTAGCTGTAAAACCCACTGTCCACTGTCCACTGTCTCAGCCTGGGTTAGTGTTATAACCCACTGTCCACTGTCTCAGCCTGGGTTAATGTTTTAACCCACTGTCCACTGTCTCAGCCTGGGTTAGTGTTATAACCCACTGTCCACTGTCTCAGCCTGTGTTAGCTGTACAACCCACTGTCCACTGTCTCAGCCCGGGATAGCTGTAAAACCCACTGGCCACTGTCTCAGCCTGGGTTAGCTTTAAAACCCACTGTCCACTGTCTCAGCCTGGGTTAGCTGTAAAACCCACTGTCCACTGTCCAATGTCTCAGCCTGGGTTAGCTGTAAACCCACTGTCCACTGTCCACTGTCTCAGCCTGGGTTAGCTTTAAAACCCACTGTCCACCGTCCACTGTCTCAGCCTGGGTTAGTGTTTTAACCCACTGTCCACTGTCTCAGCCTGGGTTAGTGTTATAACCCACTGTCCACTGTCTCAGCCTGGGTTAGTGTTATAACCCACCGTCTACTGTCTCAGCCTGGGTTAGTGTTATAACCCACTGCCCACTGTCCACTGTCTCAGCCTGGGTTAGCTTAAAAACCCACTGTCCACTGTCTCAGCCTGGGTTAGCTTTAATTAAAACCCACTGTCCACTGTCCACTGTCTCAGCCTGGGTTAGTGTTATAACCCACTGTCCACTGTCTCAGCCTGCGTTAGCTTTAAAACCCAATGTCCACTGTCTCAGCCTGGGTTAGCTGTAAAACCCACTGTCCACTGTCTCAGCCTGGGTTAGTGTTATAACCCACTGTCCACTGTCTCAGCCTGGGTTAGTGTTATAACCCACTGTCCACTGTCTCAGCCTGGGTTAGTGTTATAACCCACTGTCAACTGTCTCAGCCTGGGTTAGTGTTATAACCCACTGTCCACTGTCTCAGCCTGGGTTAGTTTTATAACCCACTGTCCACTGTCTCAGCCTGGGTTAGTTTTATAACCCACTGTCCACTGTCTCAGCCTGGGTTAGTGTTATAACCCACTGTCTACTGTCTCAGCCTGGGTTAGTGTTATAACCCACTGTCCACTGTCTCAGCCTGGGTTAGTGTTATAACCCACTGGCCTTTGTCTCAGCCTGGGTTAGTGTTATAACCCACTGTCCACTGTCTCAGCCTGGGTTAGTGTTATAACCCACTGTCCACTGTCTCAGCCTGGGTTAGCGTTATAACCCACTGTCCACTGTCTCAGCCTGGGTTAGCTGTAAAACCCACTGTCCACTGTCTCAGCCTGGGTTAGTGTTATAACCCACTGTCCACTGTCTCAGCCTGGGTTAGTGTTATAACCCACTGTCCACTGTCTCAGCCTGGGCTAGCGTTATAACCCACTGTCCACTGTCTCAGCCTGGATTAGCTGTAAAACCCACTGTCCACTGTCTCAGCCTGGGTTAGTGTTATAACCCACTGGCCACTGACTCAGCCTGGGTTAGTGTTATAACCCACTGTCCACTGTCTCAGCCTGGGTTAGTGTTATAACCCACTGGCCACTGTCCACTGTCTCAGCCTGGGTTAGTGTTATAACCCACTGTCCACTGTCTCAGCCTGGGTTAGCTGTAAAACCCACTGTCCACTGTCTCAGACTGGGTTAGTGTTATAACCCACTTTCCACTGTCTCAGCCTGGGTTAGTGTTATAAACCACTGTCCACTGTCTTAGCATGGGTTAGTGTTATAACCCACTGTCTCAGCCTGGGTTAGTGTTATAACCCACTGTCCACTGTCTCAGCCTAGGTTAGCTGTAAAACCCACTGTCTACTCTCTCAGCCTGGGTTAGTGTTATAACCCACTGTCCACTGTCTCAGCCTGCGTTAGCTTTAAAACCCAATGTCCACTGTCTCAGCCTGGGTTAGCTGTAAAACCCACTGGCCACTGTCTCAGCCTGGGTTAGCTTTAAACCCCACTGTCCACAGTCTCAACCTGGGTTAGCTGTACAACCCACTGTCCACTGTCTCAGCCTGGGTTAGCTTTAAACCCCACTGTCCACAGTCTCAGCCTGGGTTAGCTGTACAACCCACTGTCCACTGTCTCAGCCTGGGTTAGCTGTACAACCCACTGTCCACAGTCTCAGCCTGGGTTAGTTGTACAACCCACTGTCCACTGTCTCAGCCTGGGTTAGCTTTAAACCCCACTGTCCACAGTCTCAGGCTGGGTTAGCTGTACAACCCACTGTCCACTGTCTCAGCCTGGGTTAGCTGTACAACCCACTGTCCACTGTCTCAGCCTGGGTTAGCTGTACAACCCACTGGCCACTGTCTCAGCCTGGGTTAGCTGTAAAACCCACTGTCCACTGTCTCAGCCCGGGTTAGCTGTAAAACCCACTGTCCACTGTCTCAGCCTGGTTTAGCTGTAAAATCCACTGTCCACTGTCTCAGCCTGGGTTAGCTGTAAAACCCACTGTCCACTGTCCACTGTCTCAGCCTGGGTTAGTGTTATAACCCACTGTCCACTGTCTCAGCCTGGGTTAATGTTTTAACCCACTGTCCACTGTCTCAGCCTGGGTTAGTGTTATAACCCACTGTCCACTGTCTCAGCCTGTGTTAGCTGTACAACCCACTGTCCACTGTCTCAGCCCGGGATAGCTGTAAAACCCACTGGCCACTGTCTCAGCCTGGGTTAGCTTTAAAACCCACTGTCCACTGTCTCAGCCTGGGTTAGCTGTAAAACCCACTGTCCACTGTCCAATGTCTCAGCCTGGGTTAGCTGTAAACCCACTGTCCACTGTCCACTGTCTCAGCCTGGGTTAGCTTTAAAACCCACTGTCCACCGTCCACTGTCTCAGCCTGGGTTAGTGTTTTAACCCACTGTCCACTGTCTCAGCCTGGGTTAGTGTTATAACCCACTGTCCACTGTCTCAGCCTGGGTTAGTGTTATAACCCACCGTCTACTGTCTCAGCCTGGGTTAGTGTTATAACCCACTGCCCACTGTCCACTGTCTCAGCCTGGGTTAGCTTAAAAACCCACTGTCCACTGTCTCAGCCTGGGTTAGCTTTAATTAAAACCCACTGTCCACTGTCCACTGTCTCAGCCTGGGTTAGTGTTTTAACCCACTGTCCACTGTCTCAGCCTGGGTTAGTGTTATAACCCACTGTCCACTGTCTCAGCCTGGGTTAGTGTTATAACCCACCGTCTACTGTCTCAGCCTGGGTTAGTGTTATAACCCACTGCCCACTGTCCACTGTCTCAGCCTGGGTTAGCTTAAAAACCCACTGTCCACTGTCTCAGCCTGGGTTAGCTTTAATTAAAACCCACTGTCCACTGTCCACTGTCTCAGCCTGGGTTAGTGTTATAACCCACTGTCCACTGTCTCAGCCTGCGTTAGCTTTAAAACCCAATGTCCACTGTCTCAGCCTGGGTTAGCTGTAAAACCCACTGTCCACTGTCTCAGCCTGGGTTAGTGTTATAACCCACTGTCCACTGTCTCAGCCTGGGTTAGTGTTATAACCCACTGTCCACTGTCTCAGCCTGGGTTAGTGTTATAACCCACTGTCAACTGTCTCAGCCTGGGTTAGTGTTATAACCCACTGTCCACTGTCTCAGCCTGGGTTAGTTTTATAACCCACTGTCCACTGTCTCAGCCTGGGTTAGTTTTATAACCCACTGTCCACTGTCTCAGCCTGGGTTAGTGTTATAACCCACTGTCTACTGTCTCAGCCTGGGTTAGTGTTATAACCCACTGTCCACTGTCTCAGCCTGGGTTAGTTTTATAACCCACTGTCCACTGTCTCAGCCTGGGTTAGTGTTATAACCCACTGTCTACTGTCTCAGCCTGGGTTAGTGTTATAACCCACTGTCCACTGTCTCAGCCTGGGTTAGCGTTATAACCCACTGTCCACTGTCTCAGCCTGGGTTAGCTGTAAAACCCACTGTCCACTGTCTCAGCCTGGGTTAGTGTTATAACCCACTGTCCACTGTCTCAGCCTGGGTTAGTGTTATAACCCACTGTCCACTGTCTCAGCCTGGGTTAGCGTTATAACCCACTGTCCACTGTCTCAGCCTGGATTAGCTGTAAAACCCACTGTCCACTGTCTCAGCCTGGGTTAGTGTTATAACCCACTGGCCACTGACTCAGCCTGGGTTAGTGTTATAACCCACTGTCCACTGTCTCAGCCTGGGTTAGTGTTATAACCCACTGGCCACTGTCCACTGTCTCAGCCTGGGTTAGTGTTATAACCCACTGTCCACTGTCTCAGCCTGGGTTAGCTGTAAAACCCACTGTCCACTGTCTCAGACTGGGTTAGTGTTATAACCCACTTTCCACTGTCTCAGCCTGGGTTAGTGTTATAACCCACTGTCCACTGACTCAGTCTGGGTTAGTGTTATAACCCACTGTCCACTGTCTCAGCCTTGGTTAGTGTTATAACCCACTGGCCACTGTCCACTGTCTCAGCCTGGGTTAGCTTTAAAACCCACTGTCCACTGTCTCAGCCTGGGTTAGTGTTATAACCCACTGTCCACTCTCTCAGCCTGGGTTATTGTTATAACCCACTGTCCACTGACTCAGCCTGGGTTAGTGTTATAACCCACTGGCCACTGTCCACTGTCTCAGCCTGGGTTAGCTTTAAAACCCACTGTCCACTGTCCACTGTCTCAGCCTGGGTTAGCTTTAAAACCCACTGTCCACTGTCCACTGTCTCAGCCTGGGTTAGCTTTAAAACCCACTGTCCACCGTCCACTGTCTCAGCCTGGGTTAGTGTTATAACCCACTATCCACTGTCTCAGCCTGGGTTAGTGTTATAACCCACTGTCTACTGTCTCAGCCTGGGTTAATGTTATAACCCACTGTCCACTGTCTCAGCCTGGGTTAGTGTTATAACCCACCGTCCACTGTCTCAGCCTGGGTTAGTGTTATAACCCACTGTCTACTGTCTCAGCCTGGGTTAGTGTTATAACCCACTGTCTACTGTCTCAGCCTGGGTTAGTGTTATAACCCACTGTCCACTGTCTCAGGCTGGGTTAGTGTTATAACCCACTGTCCACTGTCTCAGCCTGGGTTAGTGTTTTAACCCACTGTACACTGTCTACTGTCACAGCCTGGGTTAGTGTTATAACCCACTGTCCTCTGTCTCAGCCTGGGTTAGTGTTATAACCCACTGTCCACCGTCCACTGTCTCAGCCTGGGTTAGTGTTATAACCCACTGTCTACTGTCTCAGCCAGGGTTAGTGTTATAACCCACTGTCCACTGCCTCAGCCTGTGTTAGTGTTATAACCCACTGTCTACTGTCTCAGCCTGGGTTAGTGTTATAACCCACTGTACACTGTCTCAGCCTGGGTTAGTGTTATAACCCACTGGCCTTTGTCTCAGCCTGGGTTAGTGTTATAACCCACTGTCCACTGTCTCAGCCTGGGTTAGTGTTATAACCCACTGTCCACTGCCTCAGCCTGGGTTAGCGTTATAACCCACTGTCCACTGTCTCAGCCTGGGTTAGCCGTAAAACCCACTGTCCACTGTCTCAGCCTGGGTTAGTGTTATAACCCACTGTCCACTGTCTCAGCCTGGGTTAGTGTTATAACCCACTGTCCACTGTCTCAGCCTGGGTTAGCGTTATAACCCACTGTCCACTGTCTCAGCCTGGGTTAGCTGTAAAACCCACTGTCCACTGTCTCAGCCTGGGTTAGTGTTATAACCCACTGTCCACTGTCTCAGCCTGGGTTAGCGTTATAACCCACTGTCCACTGTCTCAGCCTGGGTTAGTGTTATAACCCACTGTCCACTGTCTCAGCCTGGATTAGCTGTAAAACCCACTGTCCACTGTCTCAGCCTGGGTTAGTGTTATAACCCAATGGCCACTGTCCACTGTCTCAGCCTGGGTTAGTGTTATAACCCACTGTCCACTGTCTCAGCCTGGGTTAGTGTTATAACCCACTGTCTCAGCCTGGGTTAGTGTTATAACCCACTGTCTCAGCCTGGGTTAGTGTTATAACCCACTGTCCACTGTCTCAGCCTGGGTTAGCTTTAAAACCCACTGTCCACTGTCTCAGCCTGGGTTAGTGTTATAACCCACTGTCCCCTGTCTCAGCCTGGGTTAGTGTTATAACCCACTGTCCACTGACTCAGCCTGGGTTAGTGTTATAACCCACTGTCCACTGTCTCAGCCTGGGTTAGTGTTATAACCCACTGTCCACTGTCTCAGCCTGGGTTAGTGTTATAACCCACTGTCCACTGTCTCAGCCTGGGTTAGTGTTATAACCCACTGTCTACTGTCTCAGCCTGGGTTAGCGTTATAACCCACTGTCCACTGTCTCAGGCTGGGTTAGTGTTATAACCCACTGTCAACTGTCTCAGCCTGGATTAGTGTTATAACCCACTGTCCACTGTCTCAGCCTGGGTTAGTGTTATAAACCCACTGTCCAATGTCTCAGCCTGGGTTAGTGTTATAACCCACTGTCTACTGTCTCAGCCTGGGTTAGTGTTATAACCCACTGTCCACTGTCTCAGCCTGGGTTAGTGTTATAACCCACTGGCCTTTGTCTCAGCCTGGGTTAGTGTTATAACCCACTGTCCACTGTCTCAGCCTGGGTTAGTGTTATAACCCACTGTCCACTGTCTCAGCCTGGGTTAGCGTTATAACCCACTGTCCACTGTCTCAGCCTGGGTTAGCCGTAAAACCCACTGTCCACTGTCTCAGCCTGGGTTAGTGTTATAACCCACTGGCCACTGACTCAGCCTGGGTTAGTGTTATAACCCACTGTCCACTGTCTCAGCCTGTGTTAGTGTTATAACCCACTGCCCACTGTCCACTGTCTCAGCCTGGGTTAGCTTAAAAACCCACTGTCCACTGTCTCATTCTGGGTTAGCTTTAATTAAAACCCACTGTCCACTGTCCACTGTCTCAGCCTGGGTTAGCTGTAAAACCCACTGTCCACTGTCTCAGCCTGGGTTAGTGTTATAACCCACTGTCCACTGTCTCAGCCTGGGTTAGTGTTATAACCCACTGTCAACTGTCTCAGCCTGGGTTAGTGTTATAACCCACTGTCCACTGTCTCAGCCTGGGTTAGTGTTATAACCCACTGTCCACTGTCTCAGCCTGGGTTAGTGTTATAACCCACTGTCCACTGTCTCAGCCTGGGTTAGTGTTATAACCCACTGTCTACTGTCTCAGCCTGGGTTAGTGTTATAACCCACTGTCCACTGTCTCAGCCTGGGTTAGTGTTATAACCCACTGGCCTTTGTCTCAGCCTGGGTTAGTGTTATAACCCACTGTCCACTGTCTCAGCCTGGGTTACTGTCATAACCCACTGTCCACTGTCTCAGCTTGGGTTAGTGTTATAACCCACTGTCCACTGTCTCAGCCTGGGTTAGCGTTATAACCCACTGTCCACTGTCTCAGCCTGGGTTAGCTGTAAAACCCACTGTCCACTGTCTCAGCCTGGGTTAGTGTTATAACCCACTGTCCACTGTCTCAGCCTGGGTTAGCGTTATAACCCACTGTCCACTGTCTCAGCCTGGGTTAGTGTTATAACCCACTGTCCACTGTCTCAGCCTGGATTAGCTGTAAAACCCACTGTCCACTGTCTCAGCCTGGGTTAGTGTTATAACCCACTGGCCACTGACTCAGCCTGGGTTAGTGTTATAACCCACTGTCCACTGTCTCAGCCTGGGTTAGTGTTATAACCCACTGGCCACTGTCCACTGTCTCAGCCTGGGTTAGTGTTATAACCCACTGTCCACTGTCTCAGCCTGGGTTAGCTTTAAAACCCACTGTCCACTGTCTCAGCCTGGGTTAGCTGTAAAACCCACTGTCCACTGTCTCAGCCTGGGTTAGTGTTATAACCCACTGTCCACTGTCTCAGCCTGGGTTAGCTTTAAAACCCACTGTCCACTGTCTCAGCCTGGGTTAGTGTTATAACCAACTGTCCCCTGTCTCAGCCTGGGTTAGTGTTATAACCCACTGTCCACTGACTCAGCCTGGGTTAGTGTTATAACCCACTGTCCACTGTCTCAGCCTGGGTTAGTGTTATAACCCACTGTCCACTGTCTCAGCCTGGGTTAGTGTTATAACCCACTGTCCACTGTCTCAGCCTGGGTTAGTGTTATAACCCACTGTCTACTGTCTCAGCCTGGGTTAGTGTTATAACCCACTGTACACTGTCTCAGCCTGGGTTAGTGTTATAACCCACTGGCCACTGACTCAGCCTAGGTTAGCGTTATAACCCACTGTCCACTGTCTCAGCCTGGGTTAGCTGTAAAACCCACTGTCCACTGTCTCAGCCTAGGTTAGCTGTAAAACCCACTGTCCACTGTCTCAGCCTGGGTTAGCTGTAAAACCCACTGTCCACTGTCTCAGCCTAGGTTAGCTGTAAAACCCACTGTCTACTGTCTCAGCCTGGGTTAGTGTTATAAACCACTGTCCACTGTCTCAGCCTGGGTTAGTGTTATAACCCACTGTCTCAGCCTGGGTTAGTGTTATAACCCACTGTCCACTGTCTCAGCCTAGGTTAGCTGTAAAACCCACTGTCTACTCTCTCAGCCTGGGTTAGTGTTATAACCCACTGTCCACTGTCTCAGCCTGCGTTAGCTTTAAAACCCAATGTCCACTGTCTCAGCCTGGGTTAGCTGTAAAACCCACTGTCCACTGTCTCAGCCTGGGTTAGCTTTAAACCCCACTGTCCACAGTCTCAGCCTGGGTTAGCTGTACAACCCACTGTCCACTGTCTCAGCCTGGGTTAGCCTTAAACCCCACTGTCCACAGTCTCAGCCTGGGTTAGCTGTACAACCCACTGTCCACTGTCTCAGCCTGGGTTAGCTGTACAACCCACTGTCCACAGTCTCAGCCTGGGTTAGCTGTACAACCCACTGTCCACTGTCTCAGCCTGGGTTAGCTTTAAACCCCACTGTCCACAGTCTCAGGCTGGGTTAGCTGTACAACCCACTGTCCACTGTCTCAGCCTGGGTTAGCTGTACAACCCACTGTCCACTGTCTCAGCCTGGGTTAGCTGTACAACCCACTGGCCACTGTCTCAGCCTGGGTTAGCTGTAAAACCCACTGTCCACTGTCTCAGCCCGGGTTAGCTGTAAAACCCACTGTCCACTGTCTCAGCCTGGTTTAGCTGTAAAACCCACTGTCCACTGTCTCAGCCTGGGTTAGCTGTAAAAACACACTGTCCACTGTCCACTGTCTCAGCCTGGGTTAGTGTTATAACCCACTGTCCACTGTCTCAGCCTGGGTTAGTGTTTTAACCCACTGTCTCAGCCTGGGTTAGCGTTATAACCCACTGTCCACTGTCTCAGCCTGGGTTAGCTGTAAAACCCACTGTCCACTGTCTCAGCCTAGGTTAGCTGTAAAACCCACTGTCTACTGTCTCAGCCTGGGTTAGTGTTATAAACCACTGTCCACTGTCTCAGCCTGGGTTAGTGTTATAACCCACTGTCTCAGCCTGGGTTAGTGTTATAACCCACTGTCCACTGTCTCAGCCTAGGTTAGCTGTAAAACCCACTGTCTACTCTCTCAGCCTGGGTTAGTGTTATAACCCACTGTCCACTGTCTCAGCCTGCGTTAGCTTTAAAACCCAATGTCCACTGTCTCAGCCTGGGTTAGCTGTAAAACCCACTGGTCACTGTCTCAGCCTGGGTTAGCTTTAAACCCCACTGTCCACAGTCTCAGCCTGGGTTAGCTGTACAACCCACTGTCCACTGTCTCAGCCTGGGTTAGCCTTAAACCCCACTGTCCACAGTCTCAGCCTGGGTTAGCTGTACAACCCACTGTCCACTGTCTCAGCCTGGGTTAGCTGTACAACCCACTGTCCACAGTCTCAGCCTGGGTTAGCTGTACAACCCACTGTCCACTGTCTCAGCCTGGGTTAGCTTTAAACCCCACTGTCCACAGTCTCAGGCTGGGTTAGCTGTAAAACCCACTGTCCACTGTCTCAGCCTGGGTTAGCTGTAAAAACCCACTGTCCACTGTCCACTGTCTCAGCCTGGGTTAGTGTTATAACCCACTGTCCACTGTCTCAGCCTGGGTTAGTGTTTTAACCCACTGTCTCAGCCTGGGTTAGCGTTATAACCCACTGTCCACTGTCTCAGCCTGGGTTAGCTGTAAAACCCACTGTCCACTGTCTCAGCCTAGGTTAGCTGTAAAACCCACTGTCTACTGTCTCAGCCTGGGTTAGTGTTATAAACCACTGTCCACTGTCTCAGCCTGGGTTAGTGTTATAACCCACTGTCTCAGCCTGGGTTAGTGTTATAACCCACTGTCCACTGTCTCAGCCTAGGTTAGCTGTAAAACCCACTGTCTACTCTCTCAGCCTGGGTTAGTGTTATAACCCACTGTCCACTGTCTCAGCCTGCGTTAGCTTTAAAACCCAATGTCCACTGTCTCAGCCTGGGTTAGCTGTAAAACCCACTGGTCACTGTCTCAGCCTGGGTTAGCTTTAAACCCCACTGTCCACAGTCTCAGCCTGGGTTAGCTGTACAACCCACTGTCCACTGTCTCAGCCTGGGTTAGCCTTAAACCCCACTGTCCACAGTCTCAGCCTGGGTTAGCTGTACAACCCACTGTCCACTGTCTCAGCCTGGGTTAGCTGTACAACCCACTGTCCACAGTCTCAGCCTGGGTTAGCTGTACAACCCACTGTCCACTGTCTCAGCCTGGGTTAGCTTTAAACCCCACTGTCCACAGTCTCAGGCTGCGTTAGCTGTACAACCCACTGTCCACTGTCTCAGCCTGGGTTAGCTGTACAACCCACTGTCCACTGTCTCAGCCTGGGTTAGCTGTACAACCCACTGGCCACTGTCTCAGCCTGGGTTATCTGTAAAACCCACTGTCCACTGTCTCAGCCCGGGTTAGCTGTAAAACCCACTGTCCACTGTCTCAGCCTGGTTTACCTGTAAAACCCACTGTCCACTGTCTCAGCCTGGGTTAGCTGTAAAACCCACTGTCCACTGTCCACTGTCTCAGCCTGGGTTAGTGTTATAACCCACTGTCCACTGTCTCAGCCTGGGTTAGTGTTTTAACCCACTGTCCACTGTCTCAGCCTGGGTTAGTGTTATAACCCACTGTCCACTGTCTCAGCCTGGGTTAGCTGTACAACCCACTGTCCACTGTCTCAGCCCGGGATAGCTGTAAAACCCACTGGCCACTGTCTCAGCCTGGGTTAGCTTTAAAACCCACTGTCCACTGTCTCAGCCTGGGTTAGCTGTAAAACCCACTGTCCACTGTCCAATGTCTCAGCCTGGGTTAGCTGTAAACCCACTGTCCACTGTCCACTGTCTCAGCCTGGGTTAGCTTTAAAACCCACTGTCCACCGTCCACTGTCTCAGCCTGGGTTAGTGTTTTAACCCACTGTCCACTGTCTCAGCCTGGGTTAGTGTTATAACCCACTGTCCACTGTCTCAGCCTGGGTTAGTGTTATAACCCACTGTCTACTGTCTCAGCCTGGGTTAGTGTTATAACCCACAGCCCACTGTCCACTGTCTCAGCCTGGGTTAGCTTAAAAACACACTGTCCACTGTCTCAGCCTGGGTTAGCTTTAATTAAAACCCACTGTCCACTGTCCACGTCTCAGCCTGGGTTAGTGTTATAACCCACTGTCCACTGTCTCAGCCTGCGTTAGCTTTAAAACCCAATGTCCACTGTCTCAGCCTGGGTTAGCTGTAAAACCCACTTTCCACTGTCTCAGCCTGGGTTAGTGTTATAACCCACTGTCCACTGTCTCAGCCTGGGTTAGTGTTATAACCCACTGTCCACTGTCTCAGCCTGGGTTAGTGTTATAACCCACTGTCCACTGTCTCAGCCTGGGTTAGTGTTATAACCCACTGTCTACTGTCTCAGCCTGGGTTAGTGTTATAACCCACTGTCCACTGTCTCAGCCTGGGTTAGTGTTATAACCCACTGGCCTTTGTCTCAGCCTGGGTTAGTGTTATAACCCACTGTCCACTGTCTCAGCCTGGGTTAGTGTTATAACCCACTGTCCACTGTCTCAGCCTGGGTTAGCGTTATAACCCACTGTCCACTGTCTCAGCCTGGGTTAGCCGTAAAACCCACTGTCCACTGTCTCAGCCTGGGTTAGTGTTATAACCCACTGTCTCAGCCTGGGTTAGTGTTATAACCCACTGTCTCAGCCTGGGTTAGTGTTATAACCCACTGTCCACTGTCTCAGCCTGGGTTAGCTTTAAAACCCACTGTCCACTGTCTCAGCCTGGGTTAGTGTTATAACCCACTGTGCCCTGTCTCAGCCTGGGTTAGTGTTATAACCCACTGTCCACTGACTCAGCCTGGGTTAGTGTTATAACCCACTGTCCACTGTCTCAGCCTGGGTTAGTGTTATAACCCACTGTCCACTGTCTCAGCCTGGGTTAGTGTTATAACCCACTGTCCACTGTCTCAGCCTGGGTTAGTGTTATAACCCACTGTCTACTGTCTCAGCCTGGGTTAGCGTTATAACCCACTGTCCACTGTCTCAGGCTGGGTTAGTGTTATAACCCACTGTCAACTGTCTCAGCCTGGATTAGTGTTATAACCCACTGTCTCGGCCTGGGTTAGTGTTATAACCCACTGTCTCATCCTGGGTTAGTGTTATAACCCACTGTCCACTGTCTCAGCCTGGGTTAGCTTTAAAACCCACTGTCCACTGTCTCAGCCTGGGTTAGTGTTATAACCCACTGTCCCCTGTCTCAGCCTGTGTTAGTGTTATAACCCACTGTCCACTGACTCAGCCTGGGTTAGTGTTATAACCCACTGTCCACTGTCTCAGCCTGGGTTAGTGTTATAACCCACTGTCCACTGTCTCAGCCTGGGTTAGTGTTATAACCCACTGTCCACTGTCTCAGCCTGGGTTAGTGTTATAACCCACTGTCTACTGTCTCAGCCTGGGTTAGCGTTATAACCCACTGTCCACTGTCTGAGGCTGGGTTAGTGTTATAACCCACTGTCAACTGTCTCAGCCTGGATTAGTGTTATAACCCACTGTCCACTGTCTCAGCCTGGGTTCGTGTTATAACCCACTGTCCAATGTCTCATTCTGGGTTAGTGTTATAACCCACTGTCCACTGTCTCAGCCTGGGTTAGTGTTATAACCCACTGTCTGCTGTCTCAGCCTGGGTTAGTGTTATAACCCACTGTCCACTGTCTCAGCCTGGGTTAGTGTTATAACCCACTGGCCTTTGTCTCAGCCTGTGTTAGTGTTATAACCCACTGTCCACTGTCTCAGCCTGGGTTAGTGTTATAACCCACTGTCCACTGTCTCAGCCTGGGTTAGCGTTATAACCCACTGTCCACTGTCTCAGCCTGGGTTAGCCGTAAAACCCACTGTCCACTGTCTCAGCCTGGGTTAGTGTTATAACCCACTGGCCACTGACTCAGCCTGGGTTAGTGTTATAACCCACTGTCCACTGTCTCAGCCTGGGTTAGTGTTATAACCCACTGCCCACTGTCCACTGTCTCAGCCTGGGTTAGCTTAAAAACCCACTGTCCACTGTCTCAGCCTGGGTTAGCTTTAATTAAAACCCACTGTCCACTGTCCACTGTCTTAGCCTGGGTTAGTGTTATAACCCACTGTCCACTGTCTCAGCCTGGGTTAGTGTTATAACCCACTGTCCACTGTCTCAGCCTGGGTTAGTGTTATAACCCACTGTCCACTGTCTCAGCCTGGGTTAGTGTTATAACCCACTGTCCACTGTCTCAGCCTGGGTTAGTGTTATAACCCACTGTCTACTGTCTCAGCCTGGGTTAGCGTTATAACCCACTGTCCACTGTCTCAGGCTGGGTTAGTGTTATAACCCACTGTCAACTGTCTCAGCCTGGGTTAGTGTTATAACCCACTGTCCACTGTCTCAGCCTGGGTTAGTGTTATAACCCACTGTCCACTGTCTCAGCCTGGGTTAGTGTTATAACCCACTGTCCACTGTCTCAGCCTGGGTTAGTGTTATAACCCACTGTCTACTGTCTCAGCCTGGGTTAGTGTTATAACCCACTGTCCACTGTCTCAGCCTGGGTTAGTGTTATAACCCACTGGCCTTTGTCTCAGCCTGGGTTAGTATTATAACCCACTGTCCACTGTCTCAGCCTGGGTTAGTGTTATAACCCACTGTCCACTGTCTCAGCCTGGGTTAGCGTTATAACCCACTGTCTACTGTCTCAGCCTGGGTTAGCCGTAAAACCCACTGTCCACTGTCTCAGCCTGGGTTAGTGTTATAACCCACTGTCCACTGTCTCAGCCTGGGTTAGTGTTATAACCCACTGTCCACTGTCTCAGCCTGGGTTAGCGTTATAACCCACTGTCCACTGTCTCAGCCTGGGTTAGCTGTAAAACCCACTGTCCACTGTCTCAGCCTGGGTTAGTGTTATAACCTCTATGGGACCGGCGGGACGAATTCGTCCCACCTACGTAACAGCCACTGCCATCCTGTGGCGCGATTTTCAAAATCTTCAAAATCATATTACTTCAATTTCTCAAACATATGACTATTTTACAGCCATTTAAAGATAAGACTCTCGTTAATCTAACCACACTGTCCGATTTCAAAAAGGCTTTACAACGAAAGCAAAACATTAGATTATGTCAGCAGAGTACCAAGCCAGAAATAATCAGACACCCATTTTTCAAGCCAGCATATAATGTCACCAAAACCCAGAAGACAGCTAAATGCAGCACTCACCTTTGATGATCTTCATCAGATGACAACCCTAGGACATTATGTTATACAATACATGCATGTTTTGTTCAATCAAGTTCATATTTATATCAAAAACCAGCTTTTTACATTAGCATGTGACGTTCAGAACTAGCATACCCCCGCAAACTTACGGGGAATTCGCTAACATTTTACTAAATTACTCACGATAAACGTTCACAAAAAGCATAACAATTATTTTAAGAATTATAGATACAGACCTCCTCTATGCACTCGATATGTCCGATTTTAAAATAGCTTTTGGTGAAAGCACATTTTGCAATATTCTCAGTAGATAGCCCAGGCATCACGGGCTCGCTTATTTAGACACCCGGCAAGTTTAGCACTCACCATAATCATATTTACTATTATAAAAATGTCATTACCTTTTGTTGTCTTCGTCAGAATGCACACCCAGGACGTCTACTTCAATAACAAATGTTGGTTTGGTCCAAAATAATCCATCGTTATATCCGAATAGCGGCGTTTTGTTCGTATGCGTTCCAGACACTATCCGAAATAGTAAAGAAGTGTCGCGCTTGGCGCAATTCCTGACAATAAAATTCAAAGTATTCCATTGCCGTACGTGGAAGCATGTCAACCGGCTGTTTAAAATCAATTTTTCGTGATTTTTCTCGTAGAAAAGCGCTAAAATTCCGACAGGGAATCTCCTTTTCGGCAAACAGAGGAAAAAATCCCAAAGGCGGGGCGGTCGGGGTCACGCGCATAAGCTAGTGTCTCTTGATGGGCCACTTGAGAAAGGCGATAATGTGTTTCAGCCTGGGGCTGGAATGACGACATTCTCTTTTTCCCGGGCTATGAGAGCCTATGGAAGACGTGGGAAGTGTCACGTTAGAGCAGAGATCCTTAGTAAATGATAGAGATGGCAAAGAAGTTCCAGAAATGGTCAGACAGGCCACTTCCTGTAAAGGAATCTCTCAGGTTTTGACCTGCCATTTGAGTTCTGTTATACTCACAGACACCATTCAAACAGTTTTAGAAAATTTAGGGTGTTTTCTATCCATATGTAATAAGTATATGCATATTCTAGTTACTGAGTAGGAGTGGTAACCAGATTAAATCGGGTATGTTTTTTATCCAGCCGTGTCAATGCTGCCCCCTAGCCCTAACAGGATAACCCACTGTCCACTGTCTCAGCCTGGGTTAGCGTTATAACCCACTGTCCACTGTCTCAGCCTGGGTTAGTGTTATAACCCACTGTCCACTGTCTCAGCCTGGATTAGCTGTAAAACCCACTGTCCACTGTCTCAGCCTGGGTTAGTGTTATAACCCACTGGCCACTGACTCAGCCTGGGTTAGTGTTATAACCCACTGTCCACTGTCTCAGCCTGGGTTAGTGTTATAACCCAATGGCCACTGTCCAATGTCTCAGCCTGGGTTAGTGTTATAACCCACTGTCCACTGTCTCAGCCTGGGTTAGCTTTAAAACCCACTGTCCACTGTCTCAGCCTGGGTTAGCTGTAAAACCCACTGTCCACTGTCTCAGCCTGGGTTAGTGTTATAACCCACTGTCCACTGTCTCAGCCTGGGTTAGTGTTATAACCCACTGTCTCAGCCTGGGTTAGTGTTATAACCCACTGTCTCAGCCTGGGTTAGTGTTATAACCCACTGTCCACTGTCTCAGCCTGGGTTAGCTTTAAAACCCACTGTCCACTGTCTCAGCCTGGGTTAGTGTTATAACCCACTGTCCCCTGTCTCAGCCTGGGTTAGTGTTATAACCCACTGTCCACTGTCTCAGCCTGGGTTAGTGTTATAACCCACTGTCCACTGTCTCAGCCTGGGTTAGTGTTATAACCCACTGTCCACTGTCTCAGCCTGGGTTAGTGTTATAACCCACTGTCTACTGTCTCAGCCTGGGTTAGCGTTATAACCCACTGTCCACTGTCTCAGGCTGGGTTAGTGTTATAACCCACTGTCAACTGTCTCAGCCTGGGTTAGTGTTATAACCCACTGTCCACTGTCTCAGCCTGGGTTAGTGTTATAACCCACTGTCCAATGTCTCAGCCTGGGTTAGTGTTATAACCCACTGTCCACTGTCTCAGCCTGGGTTAGTGTTATAACCCACTGTCTACTGTCTCAGCCTGGGTTAGTGTTATAACCCACTGTCCACTGTCTCAGCCTGGGTTAGTGTTATAACCCACTGGCCTTTGTCTCAGCCTGGGTTAGTGTTATAACCCACTGTCCACTGTCTCAGCCTGGGTTAGTGTTATAACCCACTGTCCACTGTCTCAGCCTGGGTTAGCGTTATAACCCACTGTCCACTGTCTCAGCCTGGGTTAGCCGTAAAACCCACTGTCCACTGTCTCAGCCTGGGTTAGTGTTATAACCCACTGTCCACTGTCTCAGCCTGGGTTAGTGTTATAACCCACTGTCCACTGTCTCAGCCTGGGTTAGCGTTATAACCCACTGTCCACTGTCTCAGCCTGGGTTAGCTGTAAAACCCACTGTCCACTGTCTCAGCCTGGGTTAGTGTTATAACCCACTGTCCACTGTCTCAGCCTGGGTTAGCGTTATAACCCACTGTCCACTGTCTCAGCCTGGGTTAGTGTTATAACCCACTGTCCCATGTCTCAGCCTGGATTAGCTGTAAAACCCACTGTCCACTGTCTCAGCCTGGGTTAGTGTTATAACCCACTGGCCACTGACTCAGCCTGCGTTAGTGTTATAACCCACTGTCCACTGTCTAAGCCTGGGTTAGTGTTATAACCCACTGCCCACTGTCCACTGTCTCAGCCTGGGTTAGCTTAAAAACCCACTGTCCACTGTCTCAGCCTGGGTTAGCTTTAATTAAAACCCACTGTCCACTGTCCACTGTCTCAGCCTGGGTTAGTGTTATAACCCACTGTCTACTGTCTCAGCCTGCGTTAGCTTTAAAACCCAATGTCCACTGTCTCAGCCTGGGTTAGCGTTATAACCCACTGTCCACTGTCTCAGGCTGGGTTAGTGTTATAACCCATTGTCAACTGTCTCAGCCTGGGTTAGTGTTATAACCCACTGTCCACTGTCTCAGCCTGGGTTAGTGTTATAACCCACTGTCCACTGTCTCAGCCTGGGTTAGTGTTATAACCCACTGTCCACTGTCTCAGCCTGGGTTAGTGTTATAACCCACTGTCTACTGTCTCAGCCTGGGTTAGTGTTATAACCCACTGTCCACTGTCTCAGCCTGGGTTAGTGTTATAACCCACTGGCCTTTGTCTCAGCCTGGGTTAGTATTATAACCCACTGTCCACTGTCTCAGCCTGGGTTAGTGTTATAACCCACTGTCCACTGTCTCAGCCTGGGTTAGCGTTATAACCCACTGTCTACTGTCTCAGCCTGGGTTAGCCGTAAAACCCACTGTCCACTGTCTCAGCCTGGGTTAGTGTTATAACCCACTGTCCACTGTCTCAGCCTGGGTTAGTGTTATAACCCACTGTCCACTGTCTCAGCCTGGGTTAGCGTTATAACCCACTGTCCACTGTCTCAGCCTGGGTTAGCTGTAAAACCCACTGTCCACTGTCTCAGCCTGGGTTAGTGTTATAACCCACTGTCCACTGTCTCAGCCTGGGTTAGCGTTATAACCCACTGTCCACTGTCTCAGCCTGGGTTAGCTGTAAAACCCACTGTCCACTGTCTCAGCCTGGGTTAGTGTTATAACCCACTGTCCACTGTCTCAGCCTGGGTTAGCGTTATAACCCACTGTCCACTGTCTCAGCCTGGGTTAGTGTTATAACCCACTGTCCACTGTCTCAGCCTGGATTAGCTGTAAAACCCACTGTCCACTGTCTCAGCCTGGGTTAGTGTTATAACCCACTGGCCACTGACTCAGCCTGGGTTAGTGTTATAACCCACTGTCCACTGTCTCAGCCTGGGTTAGTGTTATAACCCAATGGCCACTGTCCAATGTCTCAGCCTGGGTTAGTGTTATAACCCACTGTCCACTGTCTCAGCCTGGGTTAGCTTTAAAACCCACTGTCCACTGTCTCAGCCTGGGTTAGCTGTAAAACCCACTGTCCACTGTCTCAGCCTGGGTTAGTGTTATAACCCACTGTCCACTGTCTCAGCCTGGGTTAGTGTTATAACCCACTGTCTCAGCCTGGGTTAGTGTTATAACCCACTGTCTCAGCCTGGGTTAGTGTTATAACCCACTGTCCACTGTCTCAGCCTGGGTTAGCTTTAAAACCCACTGTCCACTGTCTCAGCCTGGGTTAGTGTTATAACCCACTGTCCCCTGTCTCAGCCTGGGTTAGTGTTATAACCCACTGTCCACTGTCTCAGCCTGGGTTAGTGTTATAACCCACTGTCCACTGTCTCAGCCTGGGTTAGTGTTATAACCCACTGTCCACTGTCTCAGCCTGGGTTAGTGTTATAACCCACTGTCTACTGTCTCAGCCTGGGTTAGCGTTATAACCCCCTGTCCACTGTCTCAGGCTGGGTTAGTGTTATAACCCACTGTCAACTGTCTCAGCCTGGGTTAGTGTTATAACCCACTGTCCACTGTCTCAGCCTGGGTTAGTGTTATAACCCACTGTCCAATGTCTCAGCCTGGGTTAGTGTTATAACCCACTGTCCACTGTCTCAGCCTGGGTTAGTGTTATAACCCACTGTCTACTGTCTCAGCCTGGGTTAGTGTTATAACCCACTGTCCACTGTCTCAGCCTGGGTTAGTGTTATAACCCACTGGCCTTTGTCTCAGCCTGGGTTAGTGTTATAACCCACTGTCCACTGTCTCAGCCTGGGTTAGTGTTATAACCCACTGTCCACTGTCTCAGCCTGGGTTAGCGTTATAACCCACTGTCCACTGTCTCAGCCTGGGTTAGCCGTAAAACCCACTGTCCACTGTCTCAGCCTGGGTTAGTGTTATAACCCACTGTCCACTGTCTCAGCCTGGGTTAGTGTTATAACCCACTGTCCACTGTCTCAGCCTGGGTTAGCGTTATAACCCACTGTCCACTGTCTCAGCCTGGGTTAGCTGTAAAACCCACTGTCCACTGTCTCAGCCTGGGTTAGTGTTATAACCCACTGTCCACTGTCTCAGCCTGGGTTAGCGTTATAACCCACTGTCCACTGTCTCAGCCTGGGTTAGTGTTATAACCCACTGTCCACTGTCTCAGCCTGGATTAGCTGTAAAACCCACTGTCCACTGTCTCAGCCTGGGTTAGTGTTATAACCCACTGGCCACTGACTCAGCCTGGGTTAGTGTTATAACCCACTGTCCACTGTCTAAGCCTGGGTTAGTGTTATAACCCACTGCCCACTGTCCACTGTCTCAGCCTGGGTTAGCTTAAAAACCCACTGTCCACTGTCTCAGCCTGGGTTAGCTTTAATTAAAATCCACTGTCCACTGTCTCAGCCTGGGTTAGTGTTATAACCCACTGTCCACTGTCTCAGCCTGCGTTAGCTTTAAAACCCAATGTCCACTGTCTCAGCCTGGGTTAGCTGTAAAACCCACTGTCCACTGTCTCAGCCTGGGTTAGTGTTATAACCCACTGTCCACTGTCTCAGCCTGGGTTAGTGTTATAACCCACTGTCCACTGTCTCAGCCTGAGTTAGTGTTATAACCCACTGTCAACTGTCTCAGCCTGGGTTAGTGTTATAACCCACTGTCCACTGTCTCAGCCTGGGTTAGTGTTATAACCCACTGTCCACTGTCTCAGCCTGGGTTAGTGTTATAACCCACTGTCCACTGTCTCAGCCTGGGTTAGTGTTATAACCCACTGTCTACTGTCTCAGCCTGGGTTAGTGTTATAACCCACTGTCCACTGTCTCAGCCTGGGTTAGTGTTATAACCCACTGGCCTTTGTCTCAGCCTGGGTTAGTGTTATAACCCACTGTCCACTGTCTCAGCCTGGGTTAGTGTTATAACCCACTGTCCACTGTCTCAGCCTGGGTTAGCGTTATAACCCACTGTCCACTGTCTCAGCCTGGATTAGCTGTAAAACCCACTGTCCACTGTCTCAGCCTGGGTTAGTGTTATAACCCACTGGCCACTGACTCAGCCTGGGTTAGTGTTATAACCCACTGTCCACTGTCTCAGCCTGGGTTAGTGTTATAACCCAATGGCCACTGTCCAATGTCTCAGCCTGGGTTAGTGTTATAACCCACTGTCCACTGTCTCAGCCTGGGTTAGTGTTATAACCCACTGTCTACTGTCTCAGCCTGGGTTAGTGTTATAACCCACTGTCCACTGTCTCAGCCTGGGTTAGTGTTATAACCCACTGGCCTTTGTCTCAGCCTGGGTTAGTATTATAACCCACTGTCCACTGTCTCAGCCTGGGTTAGTGTTATAACCCACTGTCCACTGTCTCAGCCTGGGTTAGCGTTATAACCCACTGTCTACTGTCTCAGCCTGGGTTAGCCGTAAAACCCACTGTCCACTGTCTCAGCCTGGGTTAGTGTTATAACCCACTGTCCACTGTCTCAGCCTGGGTTAGTGTTATAACCCACTGTCCACTGTCTCAGCCTGGGTTAGCGTTATAACCCACTGTCCACTGTCTCAGCCTGGGTTAGCTGTAAAACCCACTGTCCACTGTCTCAGCCTGGGTTAGTGTTATAACCCACTGTCCACTGTCTCAGCCTGGGTTAGCGTTATAACCCACTGTCCACTGTCTCAGCCTGGGTTAGTGTTATAACCCACTGTCCACTGTCTCAGCCTGGATTAGCTGTAAAACCCACTGTCCACTGTCTCAGCCTGGGTTAGTGTTATAACCCACTGGCCACTGACTCAGCCTGGGTTAGTGTTATAACCCACTGTCCACTGTCTCAGCCTGGGTTAGTGTTATAACCCAATGGCCACTGTCCAATGTCTCAGCCTGGGTTAGTGTTATAACCCACTGTCCACTGTCTCAGCCTGGGTTAGCTTTAAAACCCACTGTCCACTGTCTCAGCCTGGGTTAGCTGTAAAACCCACTGTCCACTGTCTCAGCCTGGGTTAGTGTTATAACCCACTGTCCACTGTCTCAGCCTGGGTTAGTGTTATAACCCACTGTCTCAGCCTGGGTTAGTGTTATAACCCACTGTCTCAGCCTGGGTTAGTGTTATAACCCACTGTCCACTGTCTCAGCCTGGGTTAGCTTTAAAACCCACTGTCCACTGTCTCAGCCTGGGTTAGTGTTATAACCCACTGTCCCCTGTCTCAGCCTGGGTTAGTGTTATAACCCACTGTCCACTGTCTCAGCCTGGGTTAGTGTTATAACCCACTGTCCACTGTCTCAGCCTGGGTTAGTGTTATAACCCACTGTCCACTGTCTCAGCCTGGGTTAGTGTTATAACCCACTGTCTACTGTCTCAGCCTGGGTTAGCGTTATAACCCCCTGTCCACTGTCTCAGGCTGGGTTAGTGTTATAACCCACTGTCAACTGTCTCAGCCTGGGTTAGTGTTATAACCCACTGTCCACTGTCTCAGCCTGGGTTAGTGTTATAACCCACTGTCCAATGTCTCAGCCTGGGTTAGTGTTATAACCCACTGTCCACTGTCTCAGCCTGGGTTAGTGTTATAACCCACTGTCTACTGTCTCAGCCTGGGTTAGTGTTATAACCCACTGTCCACTGTCTCAGCCTGGGTTAGTGTTATAACCCACTGGCCTTTGTCTCAGCCTGGGTTAGTGTTATAACCCACTGTCCACTGTCTCAGCCTGGGTTAGTGTTATAACCCACTGTCCACTGTCTCAGCCTGGGTTAGCGTTATAACCCACTGTCCACTGTCTCAGCCTGGGTTAGCCGTAAAACCCACTGTCCACTGTCTCAGCCTGGGTTAGTGTTATAACCCACTGTCCACTGTCTCAGCCTGGGTTAGTGTTATAACCCACTGTCCACTGTCTCAGCCTGGGTTAGCGTTATAACCCACTGTCCACTGTCTCAGCCTGGGTTAGCTGTAAAACCCACTGTCCACTGTCTCAGCCTGGGTTAGTGTTATAACCCACTGTCCACTGTCTCAGCCTGGGTTAGCGTTATAACCCACTGTCCACTGTCTCAGCCTGGGTTAGTGTTATAACCCACTGTCCACTGTCTCAGCCTGGATTAGCTGTAAAACCCACTGTCCACTGTCTCAGCCTGGGTTAGTGTTATAACCCACTGGCCACTGACTCAGCCTGGGTTAGTGTTATAACCCACTGTCCACTGTCTAAGCCTGGGTTAGTGTTATAACCCACTGCCCACTGTCCACTGTCTCAGCCTGGGTTAGCTTAAAAACCCACTGTCCACTGTCTCAGCCTGGGTTAGCTTTAATTAAAATCCACTGTCCACTGTCCACTGTCTCAGCCTGGGTTAGTGTTATAACCCACTGTCCACTGTCTCAGCCTGCGTTAGCTTTAAAACCCAATGTCCACTGTCTCAGCCTGGGTTAGCTGTAAAACCCACTGTCCACTGTCTCAGCCTGGGTTAGTGTTATAACCCACTGTCCACTGTCTCAGCCTGGGTTAGTGTTATAACCCACTGTCCACTGTCTCAGCCTGAGTTAGTGTTATAACCCACTGTCAACTGTCTCAGCCTGGGTTAGTGTTATAACCCACTGTCCACTGTCTCAGCCTGGGTTAGTGTTATAACCCACTGTCCACTGTCTCAGCCTGGGTTAGTGTTATAACCCACTGTCCACTGTCTCAGCCTGGGTTAGTGTTATAACCCACTGTCTACTGTCTCAGCCTGGGTTAGTGTTATAACCCACTGTCCACTGTCTCAGCCTGGGTTAGTGTTATAACCCACTGGCCTTTGTCTCAGCCTGGGTTAGTGTTATAACCCACTGTCCACTGTCTCAGCCTGGGTTAGTGTTATAACCCACTGTCCACTGTCTCAGCCTGGGTTAGCGTTATAACCCACTGTCCACTGTCTCAGCCTGGATTAGCTGTAAAACCCACTGTCCACTGTCTCAGCCTGGGTTAGTGTTATAACCCACTGGCCACTGACTCAGCCTGGGTTAGTGTTATAACCCACTGTCCACTGTCTCAGCCTGGGTTAGTGTTATAACCCAATGGCCACTGTCCAATGTCTCAGCCTGGGTTAGTGTTATAACCCACTGTCCACTGTCTCAGCCTGAGTTAGTGTTATAACCCACTGTCAACTGTCTCAGCCTGGGTTAGTGTTATAACCCACTGTCCACTGTCTCAGCCTGGGTTAGTGTTATAACCCACTGTCCACTGTCTCAGCCTGGGTTAGTGTTATAACCCACTGCCCACTGTCCACTGTCTCAGCCTGGGTTAGCTTAAAAACCCACTGTCCACTGTCTCAGCCTGGGTTAGCTTTAATTAAAATCCACTGTCCACTGTCCACTGTCTCAGCCTGGGTTAGTGTTATAACCCACTGTCCACTGTCTCAGCCTGCGTTAGCTTTAAAACCCAATGTCCACTGTCTCAGCCTGGGTTAGCTGTAAAACCCACTGTCCACTGTCTCAGCCTGGGTTAGTGTTATAACCCACTGTCCACTGTCTCAGCCTGGGTTAGTGTTATAACCCACTGTCCACTGTCTCAGCCTGAGTTAGTGTTATAACCCACTGTCAACTGTCTCAGCCTGGGTTAGTGTTATAACCCACTGTCCACTGTCTCAGCCTGGGTTAGTGTTATAACCCACTGTCCACTGTCTCAGCCTGGGTTAGTGTTATAACCCACTGTCCACTGTCTCAGCCTGGGTTAGTGTTATAACCCACTGTCTACTGTCTCAGCCTGGGTTAGTGTTATAACCCACTGTCCACTGTCTCAGCCTGGGTTAGTGTTATAACCCACTGGCCTTTGTCTCAGCCTGGGTTAGTGTTATAACCCACTGTCCACTGTCTCAGCCTGGGTTAGTGTTATAACCCACTGTCCACTGTCTCAGCCTGGGTTAGCGTTATAACCCACTGTCCACTGTCTCAGCCTGGATTAGCTGTAAAACCCACTGTCCACTGTCTCAGCCTGGGTTAGTGTTATAACCCACTGGCCACTGACTCAGCCTGGGTTAGTGTTATAACCCACTGTCCACTGTCTCAGCCTGGGTTAGTGTTATAACCCAATGGCCACTGTCCAATGTCTCAGCCTGGGTTAGTGTTATAACCCACTGTCCACTGTCTCAGCCTGGGTTAGCTTTAAAACCCACTGTCCACTGTCTCAGCCTGGGTTAGCTGTAAAACCCACTGTCCACTGTCTCAGCCTGGGTTAGTGTTATAACCCACTGTCTCAGCCTGGGTTAGTGTTATAACCCACTGTCTCAGCCTGGGTTAGTGTTATAACCCACTGTCCACTGTCTCAGCCTGGGTTAGCTTTAAAACCCACTGTCCACTGTCTCAGCCTGGGTTAGTGTTATAACCCACTGTCCCCTGTCTCAGCCTGGGTTAGTGTTATAACCCACTGTCCACTGTCTCAGCCTGGGTTAGTGTTATAACCCACTGTCCACTGTCTCAGCCTGGGTTAGTGTTATAACCCACTGTCCACTGTCTCAGCCTGGGTTAGTGTTATAACCCACTGTCTACTGTCTCAGCCTGGGTTAGCGTTATAACCCCCTGTCCACTGTCTCAGGCTGGGTTAGTGTTATAACCCACTGTCAACTGTCTCAGCCTGGGTTAGTGTTATAACCCACTGTCCACTGTCTCAGCCTGGGTTAGTGTTATAACCCACTGTCCAATGTCTCAGCCTGGGTTAGTGTTATAACCCACTGTCCACTGTCTCAGCCTGGGTTAGTGTTATAACCCACTGTCTACTGTCTCAGCCTGGGTTAGTGTTATAACCCACTGTCCACTGTCTCAGCCTGGGTTAGTGTTATAACCCACTGGCCTTTGTCTCAGCCTGGGTTAGTGTTATAACCCACTGTCCACTGTCTCAGCCTGGGTTAGTGTTATAACCCACTGTCCACTGTCTCAGCCTGGGTTAGCGTTATAACCCACTGTCCACTGTCTCAGCCTGGGTTAGCCGTAAAACCCACTGTCCACTGTCTCAGCCTGGGTTAGTGTTATAACCCACTGTCCACTGTCTCAGCCTGGGTTAGTGTTATAACCCACTGTCCACTGTCTCAGCCTGGGTTAGCGTTATAACCCACTGTCCACTGTCTCAGCCTGGGTTAGCTGTAAAACCCACTGTCCACTGTCTCAGCCTGGGTTAGTGTTATAACCCACTGTCCACTGTCTCAGCCTGGGTTAGCGTTATAACCCACTGTCCACTGTCTCAGCCTGGGTTAGTGTTATAACCCACTGTCCACTGTCTCAGCCTGGATTAGCTGTAAAACCCACTGTCCACTGTCTCAGCCTGGGTTAGTGTTATAACCCACTGGCCACTGACTCAGCCTGGGTTAGTGTTATAACCCACTGTCCACTGTCTAAGCCTGGGTTAGTGTTATAACCCACTGCCCACTGTCCACTGTCTCAGCCTGGGTTAGCTTAAAAACCCACTGTCCACTGTCTCAGCCTGGGTTAGCTTTAATTAAAATCCACTGTCCACTGTCCACTGTCTCAGCCTGGGTTAGTGTTATAACCCACTGTCCACTGTCTCAGCCTGCGTTAGCTTTAAAACCCAATGTCCACTGTCTCAGCCTGGGTTAGCTGTAAAACCCACTGTCCACTGTCTCAGCCTGGGTTAGTGTTATAACCCACTGTCCACTGTCTCAGCCTGGGTTAGTGTTATAACCCACTGTCCACTGTCTCAGCCTGAGTTAGTGTTATAACCCACTGTCAACTGTCTCAGCCTGGGTTAGTGTTATAACCCACTGTCCACTGTCTCAGCCTGGGTTAGTGTTATAACCCACTGTCCACTGTCTCAGCCTGGGTTAGTGTTATAACCCACTGTCCACTGTCTCAGCCTGGGTTAGTGTTATAACCCACTGTCTACTGTCTCAGCCTGGGTTAGTGTTATAACCCACTGTCCACTGTCTCAGCCTGGGTTAGTGTTATAACCCACTGGCCTTTGTCTCAGCCTGGGTTAGTGTTATAACCCACTGTCCACTGTCTCAGCCTGGGTTAGTGTTATAACCCACTGTCCACTGTCTCAGCCTGGGTTAGCGTTATAACCCACTGTCCACTGTCTCAGCCTGGGTTAGCTGTAAAACCCACTGTCCACTGTCTCAGCCAGGGTTAGTGTTATAACCCACTGTCCACTGTCTCAGCCTGGGTTAGTGTTATAACCCACTGGCCACTGACTCAGCCTGCGTTAGTGTTATAACCCACTGTCCACTGTCTAAGCCTGGGTTAGTGTTATAACCCACTGTCCACTGTCTCAGCCTGGGTTAGTGTTATAACCCACTGTCCACTGTCTCAGCCTGGGTTAGTGTTATAACCCACTGTCCACTGTCTCAGCCTGGGTTAGTGTTATAACCCACTGTCAACTGTCTCAGCCTGGGTTAGTGTTATAACCCACTGTCCACTGTCTCAGCCTGGGTTAGTGTTATAACCCACTGTCCACTGTCTCAGCCTGGGTTATCATTATAACCCACTGTCCACTGTCTCAGCCTGGGTTAGTGTTATAACCCACTGTCCACTGTCTCAGCCTGGATTAGCTGTAAAACCCACTGTCCACTGTCTCAGCCTGGGTTAGTGTTATAACCCACTGGCCACTGACTCAGCCTGGGTTAGTGTTATAACCCACTGTCCACTGTCTAAGCCTGGGTTAGTGTTATAACCCACTGCCCACTGTCCACTGTCTCAGCCTGGGTTAGCTTAAAAACCCACTGTCCACTGTCTCAGCCTGGGTTAGCTTTAATTAAAACCCACTGTCCACTGTCCACTGTCTCAGCCTGGGTTAGTGTTATAACCCACTGTCCACTGTCTCAGCCTGCGTTAGCTTTAAAACCCAATGTCCACTGTCTCAGCCTGGGTTAGCTGTAAAACCCACTGGCCACTGTCTCAGCCTGGGTTAGTGTTATAACCCACTGTGCACTGTCTCAGCCTGGGTTAGTGTTATAACCCACTGTCCACTGTCTCAGCCTGGGTTAGTGTTATAACCCACTGGCCTTTGTCTCAGCCTGGGTTAGTGTTATAACCCACTGTCCACTGTCTCAGCCTGGGTTAGTGTTATAACCCACTGTCCACTGTCTCAGCCTGGGTTAGCGTTATAACCCACTGTCCACTGTCTCAGCCTGGGTTAGCCGTAAAACCCACTGTCCACTGTCTCAGCCTGGGTTAGTGTTATAACCCACTGTCCACTGTCTCAGCCTGGGTTAGTGTTATAACCCACTGTCCACTGTCTCAGCCTGGGTTAGCGTTATAACCCACTGTCCACTGTCTCAGCCTGGGTTAGCTGTAAAACCCACTGTCCACTGTCTCAGCCTGGGTTAGTGTTATAACCCACTGTCCACTGTCTCAGCCTGGGTTAGCGTTATAACCCACTGTCCACTGTCTCAGCCTGGGTTAGTGTTATAACCCACTGTCCACTGTCTCAGCCTGGATTAGCTGTAAAACCCACTGTCCACTGTCTCAGCCTGGGTTAGTGTTATAACCCACTGGCCACTGACTCAGCCTGCGTTAGTGTTATAACCCACTGTCCACTGTCTAAGCCTGGGTTAGTGTTATAAACCCACTGCCCACTGTCCACTGTCTCAGCCTGGGTTAGCTTAAAAACCCACTGTCCACTGTCTCAGCCTGGGTTAGCTTTAATTAAAACCCACTGTCCACTGTCCACTGTCTCAGCCTGGGTTAGTGTTATAACCCACTGTCCACTGTCTCAGCCTGCGTTAGCTTTAAAACCCAATGTCCACTGTCTCAGCCTGGGTTAGCGTTATAACCCACTGTCCACTGTCTCAGGCTGGGTTAGTGTTATAACCCATTGTCAACTGTCTCAGCCTGGGTTAGTGTTATAACCCACTGTCCACTGTCTCAGCCTGGGTTAGTGTTATAACCCACTGTCCACTGTCTCAGCCTGGGTTAGTGTTATAACCCACTGTCCACTGTCTCAGCCTGGGTTAGTGTTATAACCCACTGTCTACTGTCTCAGCCTGGGTTAGTGTTATAACCCACTGTCCACTGTCTCAGCCTGGGTTAGTGTTATAACCCACTGGCCTTTGTCTCAGCCTGGGTTAGTATTATAACCCACTGTCCACTGTCTCAGCCTGGGTTAGTGTTATAACCCACTGTCCACTGTCTCAGCCTGGGTTAGCGTTATAACCCACTGTCTACTGTCTCAGCCTGGGTTAGCCGTAAAACCCACTGTCCACTGTCTCAGCCTGGGTTAGTGTTATAACCCACTGTCCACTGTCTCAGCCTGGGTTAGTGTTATAACCCACTGTCCACTGTCTCAGCCTGGGTTAGCGTTATAACCCACTGTCCACTGTCTCAGCCTGGGTTAGCTGTAAAACCCACTGTCCACTGTCTCAGCCTGGGTTAGTGTTATAACCCACTGTCCACTGTCTCAGCCTGGGTTAGCGTTATAACCCACTGTCAACTGTCTCAGCCTGGGTTAGTGTTATAACCCACTGTCCACTGTCTCAGCCTGGATTAGCTGTAAAACCCACTGTCCACTGTCTCAGCCTGGGTTAGTGTTATAACCCACTGGCCACTGACTCAGCCTGGGTTAGTGTTATAACCCACTGTCCACTGTCTCAGCCTGGGTTAGTGTTATAACCCAATGGCCACTGTCCAATGTCTCAGCCTGGGTTAGTGTTATAACCCACTGTCCACTGTCTCAGCCTGGGTTAGC
Source organism: Salmo salar (assembly GCF_905237065.1). Lineage (NCBI taxonomy): Eukaryota > Metazoa > Chordata > Actinopteri > Salmoniformes > Salmonidae > Salmo > Salmo salar. The sequence goes on from NW_025548578.1 coordinate 32,388, forward strand.
TTTAAAACCCACTGTCCACTGTCTCAGCCTGGGTTAGCTGTAAAACCCACTGTCCACTGTCTCAGCCTGGGTTAGTGTTATAACCCACTGTCCACTGTCTCAGCCTGGGTTAGTGTTATAACCCACTGTCTCAGCCTGGGTTAGTGTTATAACCCACTGTCTCAGCCTGGGTTAGTGTTATAACCCACTGTCCACTGTCTCAGCCTGGGTTAGCTTTAAAACCCACTGTCCACTGTCTCAGCCTGGGTTAGTGTTATAACCCACTGTCCCCTGTCTCAGCCTGGGTTAGTGTTATAACCCACTGTCCACTGTCTCAGCCTGGGTTAGTGTTATAACCCACTGTCCACTGTCTCAGCCTGGGTTAGTGTTATAACCCACTGTCCACTGTCTCAGCCTGGGTTAGTGTTATAACCCACTGTCTACTGTCTCAGCCTGGGTTAGCGTTATAACCCACTGTCCACTGTCTCAGGCTGGGTTAGTGTTATAACCCACTGTCAACTGTCTCAGCCTGGGTTAGTGTTATAACCCACTGTCCACTGTCTCAGCCTGGGTTAGTGTTATAACCCACTGTCCAATGTCTCAGCCTGGGTTAGTGTTATAACCCACTGTCCACTGTCTCAGCCTGGGTTAGTGTTATAACCCACTGTCTACTGTCTCAGCCTGGGTTAGTGTTATAACCCACTGTCCACTGTCTCAGCCTGGGTTAGTGTTATAACCCACTGGCCTTTGTCTCAGCCTGGGTTAGTGTTATAACCCACTGTCCACTGTCTCAGCCTGGGTTAGTGTTATAACCCACTGTCCACTGTCTCAGCCTGGGTTAGTGTTATAACCCACTGTCCACTGTCTCAGCCTGGGTTAGTGTTATAACCCACTGTCTACTGTCTCAGCCTGGGTTAGTGTTATAACCCACTGTCCACTGTCTCAGCCTGGGTTAGTGTTATAACCCACTGGCCTTTGTCTCAGCCTGGGTTAGTATTATAACCCACTGTCCACTGTCTCAGCCTGGGTTAGTGTTATAACCCACTGTCCACTGTCTCAGCCTGGGTTAGCGTTATAACCCACTGTCTACTGTCTCAGCCTGGGTTAGCCGTAAAACCCACTGTCCACTGTCTCAGCCTGGGTTAGTGTTATAACCCACTGTCCACTGTCTCAGCCTGGGTTAGTGTTATAACCCACTGTCCACTGTCTCAGCCTGGGTTAGCGTTATAACCCACTGTCCACTGTCTCAGCCTGGGTTAGCTGTAAAACCCACTGTCCACTGTCTCAGCCTGGGTTAGTGTTATAACCCACTGTCCACTGTCTCAGCCTGGGTTAGCGTTATAACCCACTGTCCACTGTCTCAGCCTGGGTTAGTGTTATAACCCACTGTCCACTGTCTCAGCCTGGATTAACTGTAAAACCCACTGTCCACTGTCTCAGCCTGGGTTAGTGTTATAACCCACTGGCCACTGACTCAGCCTGGGTTAGTGTTATAACCCACTGTCCACTGTCTCAGCCTGGGTTAGTGTTATAACCCAATGGCCACTGTCCAATGTCTCAGCCTGGGTTAGTGTTATAACCCACTGTCCACTGTCTCAGCCTGGTTTAGCTTTAAAACCCACTGTCCACTGTCTCAGCCTGGGTTAGCTGTAAAACCCACTGTCCACTGTCTCAGCCTGGGTTAGTGTTATAACCCACTGTCCACTGTCTCAGCCTGGGTTAGTGTTATAACCCACTGTCTCAGCCTGGGTTAGTGTTATAACCCACTGTCTCAGCCTGGGTTAGTGTTATAACCCACTGTCCACTGTCTCAGCCTGGGTTAGCTTTAAAACTCACTGTCCACTGTCTCAGCCTGGGTTAGTGTTATAACCCACTGTCCCCTGTCTCAGCCTGGGTTAGTGTTATAACCCACTGTCCACTGTCTCAGCCTGGGTTAGTGTTATAACCCACTGTCCACTGTCTCAGCCTGGGTTAGTGTTATAACCCACTGTCCACTGTCTCAGCCTGGGTTAGTGTTATAACCCACTGTCTACTGTCTCAGCCTGGGTTAGCGTTATAACCCACTGTCCACTGTCTCAGGCTGGGTTAGTGTTATAACCCACTGTCAACTGTCTCAGCCTGGGTTAGTGTTATAACCCACTGTCCACTGTCTCAGCCTGGGTTAGTGTTATAACCCACTGTCCAATGTCTCAGCCTGGGTTAGTGTTATAACCCACTGTCCACTGTCTCAGCCTGGGTTAGTGTTATAACCCACTGTCCACTGTCTCAGCCTGGGTTAGTGTTATAACCCACTGTCCACTGTCTCAGCCTGGGTTAGTGTTATAACCCACTGTCTACTGTCTCAGCCTGGGTTAGTGTTATAACCCACTGTCCACTGTCTCAGCCTGGGTTAGTGTTATAACCCACTGGCCTTTGTCTCAGCCTGGGTTAGTATTATAACCCACTGTCCACTGTCTCAGCCTGGGTTAGTGTTATAACCCACTGTCCACTGTCTCAGCCTGGGTTAGCGTTATAACCCACTGTCTACTGTCTCAGCCTGGGTTAGCCGTAAAACCCACTGTCCACTGTCTCAGCCTGGGTTAGTGTTATAACCCACTGTCCACTGTCTCAGCCTGGGTTAGTGTTATAACCCACTGTCCACTGTCTCAGCCTGGGTTAGCGTTATAACCCACTGTCCACTGTCTCAGCCTGGGTTAGCTGTAAAACCCACTGTCCACTGTCTCAGCCTGGGTTAGTGTTATAACCCACTGTCCACTGTCTCAGCCTGGGTTAGCGTTATAACCCACTGTCCACTGTCTCAGCCTGGGTTAGTGTTATAACCCACTGTCCACTGTCTCAGCCTGGATTAACTGTAAAACCCACTGTCCACTGTCTCAGCCTGGGTTAGTGTTATAACCCACTGGCCACTGACTCAGCCTGGGTTAGTGTTATAACCCACTGTCCACTGTCTCAGCCTGGGTTAGTGTTATAACCCAATGGCCACTGTCCAATGTCTCAGCCTGGGTTAGTGTTATAACCCACTGTCCACTGTCTCAGCCTGGTTTAGCTTTAAAACCCACTGTCCACTGTCTCAGCCTGGGTTAGCTGTAAAACCCACTGTCCACTGTCTCAGCCTGGGTTAGTGTTATAACCCACTGTCCACTGTCTCAGCCTGGGTTAGTGTTATAACCCACTGTCTCAGCCTGGGTTAGTGTTATAACCCACTGTCTCAGCCTGGGTTAGTGTTATAACCCACTGTCCACTGTCTCAGCCTGGGTTAGCTTTAAAACCCACTGTCCACTGTCTCAGCCTGGGTTAGTGTTATAACCCACTGTCCCCTGTCTCAGCCTGGGTTAGTGTTATAACCCACTGTCCACTGTCTCAGCCTGGGTTAGTGTTATAACCCACTGTCCACTGTCTCAGCCTGGGTTAGTGTTATAACCCACTGTCCACTGTCTCAGCCTGGGTTAGTGTTATAACCCACTGTCTACTGTCTCAGCCTGGGTTAGCGTTATAACCCACTGTCCACTGTCTCAGGCTGGGTTAGTGTTATAACCCACTGTCAACTGTCTCAGCCTGGGTTAGTGTTATAACCCACTGTCCACTGTCTCAGCCTGGGTTAGTGTTATAACCCACTGTCCAATGTCTCAGCCTGGGTTAGTGTTATAACCCACTGTCCACTGTCTCAGCCTGGGTTAGTGTTATAACCCACTGTCTACTGTCTCAGCCTGGGTTAGTGTTATAACCCACTGTCCACTGTCTCAGCCTGGGTTAGTGTTATAACCCACTGGCCTTTGTCTCAGCCTGGGTTAGTGTTATAACCCACTGTCCACTGTCTCAGCCTGGGTTAGTGTTATAACCCACTGTCCACTGTCTCAGCCTGGGTTAGCGTTATAACCCACTGTCCACTGTCTCAGCCTGGGTTAGCTGTAAAACCCACTGTCCACTGTCTCAGCCTGGGTTAGTGTTATAACCCACTGTCCACTGTCTCAGCCTGGGTTAGCGTTATAACCCACTGTCCACTGTCTCAGCCTGGGTTAGTGTTATAACCCACTGTCCACTGTCTCAGCCTGGATTAGCTGTAAAACCCACTGTCCACTGTCTCAGCCTGGGTTAGTGTTATAACCCACTGGCCACTGACTCAGCCTGGGTTAGTGTTATAACCCACTGTCCACTGTCTCAGCCTGGGTTAGTGTTATAACCCAATGGCCACTGTCCAATGTCTCAGCCTGGGTTAGTGTTATAACCCACTGTCCACTGTCTCAGCCTGGGTTAGCTTTAAAACCCACTGTCCACTGTCTCAGCCTGGGTTAGCTGTAAAACCCACTGTCCACTGTCTCAGCCTGGGTTAGTGTTATAACCCACTGTCCACTGTCTCAGCCTGGGTTAGTGTTATAACCCACTGTCTCAGCCTGGGTTAGTGTTATAACCCACTGTCTCAGCCTGGGTTAGTGTTATAACCCACTGTCCACTGTCTCAGCCTGGGTTAGCTTTAAAACCCACTGTCCACTGTCTCAGCCTGGGTTAGTGTTATAACCCACTGTCCCCTGTCTCAGCCTGGGTTAGTGTTATAACCCACTGTCCACTGTCTCAGCCTGGGTTAGTGTTATAACCCACTGTCCACTGTCTCAGCCTGGGTTAGTGTTATAACCCACTGTCCACTGTCTCAGCCTGGGTTAGTGTTATAAACCCACTGTCTACTGTCTCAGCCTGGGTTAGCGTTATAACCCACTGTCCACTGTCTCAGGCTGGGTTAGTGTTATAACCCACTGTCAACTGTCTCAGCCTGGGTTAGTGTTATAACCCACTGTCCACTGTCTCAGCCTGGGTTAGTGTTATAACCCACTGTCCAATGTCTCAGCCTGGGTTAGTGTTATAACCCACTGTCCACTGTCTCAGCCTGGGTTAGTGTTATAACCCACTGTCTACTGTCTCAGCCTGGGTTAGTGTTATAACCCACTGTCCACTGTCTCAGCCTGGGTTAGTGTTATAACCCACTGGCCTTTGTCTCAGCCTGGGTTAGTGTTATAACCCACTGTCCACTGTCTCAGCCTGGGTTAGTGTTATAACCCACTGTCCACTGTCTCAGCCTGGGTTAGCGTTATAACCCACTGTCCACTGTCTCAGCCTGGGTTAGCCGTAAAACCCACTGTCCACTGTCTCAGCCTGGGTTAGTGTTATAACCCACTGTCCACTGTCTCAGCCTGGGTTAGCGTTATAACCCACTGTCCACTGTCTCAGCCTGGGTTAGCTGTAAAACCCACTGTCCACTGTCTCAGCCTGGGTTAGTGTTATAACCCACTGTCCACTGTCTCAGCCTGGGTTAGCGTTATAACCCACTGTCCACTGTCTCAGCCTGGGTTAGTGTTATAACCCACTGTCCACTGTCTCAGCCTGGATTAGCTGTAAAACCCACTGTCCACTGTCTCAGCCTGGGTTAGTGTTATAACCCACTGGCCACTGACTCAGCCTGGGTTAGTGTTATAACCCACTGTCCACTGTCTAAGCCTGGGTTAGTGTTATAACCCACTGCCCACTGTCCACTGTCTCAGCCTGGGTTAGCTTAAAAACCCACTGTCCACTGTCTCAGCCTGGGTTAGCTTTAATTAAAATCCACTGTCCACTGTCCACTGTCTCAGCCTGGGTTAGTGTTATAACCCACTGTCCACTGTCTCAGCCTGCGTTAGCTTTAAAACCCAATGTCCACTGTCTCAGCCTGGGTTAGCTGTAAAACCCACTGTCCACTGTCTCAGCCTGCGTTAGCTTTAAAACCCAATGTCCACTGTCTCAGCCTGGGTTAGCTGTAAAACCCACTGTCCACTGTCTCAGCCTGGGTTAGTGTTATAACCCACTGTCCACTGTCTCAGCCTGGATTAACTGTAAAACCCACTGTCCACTGTCTCAGCCTGGGTTAGTGTTATAACCCACTGGCCACTGACTCAGCCTGGGTTAGTGTTATAACCCACTGTCCACTGTCTCAGCCTGGGTTAGTGTTATAACCCAATGGCCACTGTCCACTGTCTCAGCCTGGGTTAGTGTTATAACCCACTGTCCACTGTCTCAGCCTGGTTTAGCTTTAAAACCCACTGTCCACTGTCTCAGCCTGGGTTAGCTGTAAAACCCACTGTCCACTGTCTCAGCCTGGGTTAGTGTTATAACCCACTGTCCACTGTCTCAGCCTGGGTTAGTGTTATAACCCACTGTCTCAGCCTGGGTTAGTGTTATAACCCACTGTCTCAGCCTGGGTTAGTGTTATAACCCACTGTCCACTGTCTCAGCCTGGGTTAGCTTTTAAAACCCACTGTCCACTGTCTCAGCCTGGGTTAGTGTTATAACCCACTGTCCCCTGTCTCAGCCTGGGTTAGTGTTATAACCCACTGTCCACTGTCTCAGCCTGGGTTAGTGTTATAACCCACTGTCCACTGTCTCAGCCTGGGTTAGTGTTATAACCCACTGTCCACTGTCTCAGCCTGGGTTAGTGTTATAACCCACTGTCTACTGTCTCAGCCTGGGTTAGCGTTATAACCCACTGTCCACTGTCTCAGGCTGGGTTAGTGTTATAACCCACTGTCAACTGTCTCAGCCTGGGTTAGTGTTATAACCCACTGTCCACTGTCTCAGCCTGGGTTAGTGTTATAACCCACTGTCCAATGTCTCAGCCTGGGTTAGTGTTATAACCCACTGTCCACTGTCTCAGCCTGGGTTAGTGTTATAACCCACTGTCTACTGTCTCAGCCTGGGTTAGTGTTATAACCCACTGTCCACTGTCTCAGCCTGGGTTAGTGTTATAACCCACTGGCCTTTGTCTCAGCCTGGGTTAGTGTTATAACCCACTGTCCACTGTCTCAGCCTGGGTTAGTGTTATAACCCACTGTCCACTGTCTCAGCCTGGGTTAGCGTTATAACCCACTGTCCACTGTCTCAGCCTGGGTTAGCTGTAAAACCCACTGTCCACTGTCTCAGCCTGGGTTAGTGTTATAACCCACTGTCCACTGTCTCAGCCTGGGTTAGCGTTATAACCCACTGTCCACTGTCTCAGCCTGGGTTAGTGTTATAACCCACTGTCCACTGTCTCAGCCTGGATTAGCTGTAAAACCCACTGTCCACTGTCTCAGCCTGGGTTAGTGTTATAACCCACTGGCCACTGACTCAGCCTGGGTTAGTGTTATAACCCACTGTCCACTGTCTCAGCCTGGGTTAGTGTTATAACCCAATGGCCACTGTCCAATGTCTCAGCCTGGGTTAGTGTTATAACCCACTGTCCACTGTCTCAGCCTGGGTTAGCTTTAAAACCCACTGTCCACTGTCTCAGCCTGGGTTAGCTGTAAAACCCACTGTCCACTGTCTCAGCCTGGGTTAGTGTTATAACCCACTGTCCACTGTCTCAGCCTGGGTTAGTGTTATAACCCACTGTCTCAGCCTGGGTTAGTGTTATAACCCACTGTCTCAGCCTGGGTTAGTGTTATAACCCACTGTCCACTGTCTCAGCCTGGGTTAGCTTTAAAACCCACTGTCCACTGTCTCAGCCTGGGTTAGTGTTATAACCCACTGTCCCCTGTCTCAGCCTGGGTTAGTGTTATAACCCACTGTCCACTGTCTCAGCCTGGGTTAGTGTTATAACCCACTGTCCACTGTCTCAGCCTGGGTTAGTGTTATAACCCACTGTCCACTGTCTCAGCCTGGGTTAGTGTTATAACCCACTGTCTACTGTCTCAGCCTGGGTTAGCGTTATAACCCACTGTCCACTGTCTCAGGCTGGGTTAGTGTTATAACCCACTGTCAACTGTCTCAGCCTGGGTTAGTGTTATAACCCACTGTCCACTGTCTCAGCCTGGGTTAGTGTTATAACCCAATGGCCACTGTCCAATGTCTCAGCCTGGGTTAGTGTTATAACCCACTGTCCACTGTCTCAGCCTGGGTTAGCTTTAAAACCCACTGTCCACTGTCTCAGCCTGGGTTAGCTGTAAAACCCACTGTCCACTGTCTCAGCCTGGGTTAGTGTTATAACCCACTGTCCACTGTCTCAGCCTGGGTTAGTGTTATAACCCACTGTCTCAGCCTGGGTTAGTGTTATAACCCACTGTCTCAGCCTGGGTTAGTGTTATAACCCACTGTCCACTGTCTCAGCCTGGGTTAGCTTTAAAACCCACTGTCCACTGTCTCAGCCTGGGTTAGTGTTATAACCCACTGTCCCCTGTCTCAGCCTGGGTTAGTGTTATAACCCACTGTCCACTGTCTCAGCCTGGGTTAGTGTTATAACCCACTGTCCACTGTCTCAGCCTGGGTTAGTGTTATAACCCACTGTCCACTGTCTCAGCCTGGGTTAGTGTTATAACCCACTGTCTACTGTCTCAGCCTGGGTTAGCGTTATAACCCACTGTCCACTGTCTCAGGCTGGGTTAGTGTTATAACCCACTGTCAACTGTCTCAGCCTGGGTTAGTGTTATAACCCACTGTCCACTGTCTCAGCCTGGGTTAGTGTTATAACCCACTGTCCAATGTCTCAGCCTGGGTTAGTGTTATAACCCACTGTCCACTGTCTCAGCCTGGGTTAGTGTTATAACCCACTGTCTACTGTCTCAGCCTGGGTTAGTGTTATAACCCACTGTCCACTGTCTCAGCCTGGGTTAGTGTTATAACCCACTGGCCTTTGTCTCAGCCTGGGTTAGTGTTATAACCCACTGTCCACTGTCTCAGCCTGGGTTAGTGTTATAACCCACTGTCCACTGTCTCAGCCTGGGTTAGCGTTATAACCCACTGTCCACTGTCTCAGCCTGGGTTAGCCGTAAAACCCACTGTCCACTGTCTCAGCCTGGGTTAGTGTTATAACCCACTGTCCACTGTCTCAGCCTGGGTTAGTGTTATAACCCACTGTCCACTGTCTCAGCCTGGGTTAGCGTTATAACCCACTGTCCACTGTCTCAGCCTGGGTTAGCTGTAAAACCCACTGTCCACTGTCTCAGCCTGGGTTAGTGTTATAACCCACTGTCCACTGTCTCAGCCTGGGTTAGCGTTATAACCCACTGTCCACTGTCTCAGCCTGGGTTAGTGTTATAACCCACTGTCCACTGTCTCAGCCTGGATTAGCTGTAAAACCCACTGTCCACTGTCTCAGCCTGGGTTAGTGTTATAACCCACTGGCCACTGACTCAGCCTGGGTTAGTGTTATAACCCACTGTCCACTGTCTAAGCCTGGGTTAGTGTTATAACCCACTGCCCACTGTCCACTGTCTCAGCCTGGGTTAGCTTAAAAACCCACTGTCCACTGTCTCAGCCTGGGTTAGCTTTAATTAAAATCCACTGTCCACTGTCCACTGTCTCAGCCTGGGTTAGTGTTATAACCCACTGTCCACTGTCTCAGCCTGCGTTAGCTTTAAAACCCAATGTCCACTGTCTCAGCCTGGGTTAGCTGTAAAACCCACTGTCCACTGTCTCAGCCTGGGTTAGTGTTATAACCCACTGTCCACTGTCTCAGCCTGGGTTAGTGTTATAACCCACTGTCCACTGTCTCAGCCTGAGTTAGTGTTATAACCCACTGTCAACTGTCTCAGCCTGGGTTAGTGTTATAACCCACTGTCCACTGTCTAAGCCTGGGTTAGTGTTATAACCCACTGTCCACTGTCTCAGCCTGGGTTAGTGTTATAAACCCACTGTCCACTGTCTCAGCCTGGGTTAGTGTTATAACCCACTGTCTACTGTCTCAGCCTGGGTTAGTGTTATAACCCACTGTCCACTGTCTCAGCCTGGGTTAGTGTTATAACCCACTGGCCTTTGTCTCAGCCTGGGTTAGTGTTATAACCCACTGTCCACTGTCTCAGCCTGGGTTAGTGTTATAACCCACTGTCCACTGTCTCAGCCTGGGTTAGCGTTATAACCCACTGTCCACTGTCTCAGCCTGGGTTAGCCGTAAAACCCACTGTCCACTGTCTCAGCCTGGGTTAGTGTTATAACCCACTGTCCACTGTCTCAGCCTGGGTTAGTGTTATAACCCACTGTCCACTGTCTCAGCCTGGGTTAGCGTTATAACCCACTGTCCACTGTCTCAGCCTGGGTTAGCTGTAAAACCCACTGTCCACTGTCTCAGCCTGGGTTAGTGTTATAACCCACTGTCCACTGTCTCAGCCTGGGTTAGCGTTATAACCCACTGTCCACTGTCTCAGCCTGGGTTAGTGTTATAACCCACTGTCCACTGTCTCAGCCTGGATTAGCTGTAAAACCCACTGTCCACTGTCTCAGCCTGGGTTAGTGTTATAACCCACTGGCCACTGACTCAGCCTGGGTTAGTGTTATAACCCACTGTCCACTGTCTAAGCCTGGGTTAGTGTTATAACCCACTGCCCACTGTCCACTGTCTCAGCCTGGGTTAGCTTAAAAACCCACTGTCCACTGTCTCAGCCTGGGTTAGCTTTAATTAAAATCCACTGTCCACTGTCCACTGTCTCAGCCTGGGTTAGTGTTATAACCCACTGTCCACTGTCTCAGCCTGCGTTAGCTTTAAAACCCAATGTCCACTGTCTCAGCCTGGGTTAGCTGTAAAACCCACTGTCCACTGTCTCAGCCTGGGTTAGTGTTATAACCCACTGTCCACTGTCTCAGCCTGGGTTAGTGTTATAACCCACTGTCCACTGTCTCAGCCTGAGTTAGTGTTATAACCCACTGTCAACTGTCTCAGCCTGGGTTAGTGTTATAACCCACTGTCCACTGTCTAAGCCTGGGTTAGTGTTATAACCCACTGTCCACTGTCTCAGCCTGGGTTAGTGTTATAACCCACTGTCCACTGTCTCAGCCTGGGTTAGTGTTATAACCCACTGTCTACTGTCTCAGCCTGGGTTAGTGTTATAACCCACTGTCCACTGTCTCAGCCTGGGTTAGTGTTATAACCCACTGGCCTTTGTCTCAGCCTGGGTTAGTGTTATAACCCACTGTCCACTGTCTCAGCCTGGGTTAGTGTTATAACCCACTGTCCACTGTCTCAGCCTGGGTTAGCGTTATAACCCACTGTCCACTGTCTCAGCCTGGGTTAGCGTTATAACCCACTGTCCACTGTCTCAGCCTGGGTTAGCTGTAAAACCCACTGTCCACTGTCTCAGCCTGGGTTAGTGTTATAACCCACTGTCCACTGTCTCAGCCTGGGTTAGTGTTATAACCCACTGTCCACTGTCTCAGCCTGGGTTAGCGTTATAACCCACTGTCCACTGTCTCAGCCTGGGTTAGCTGTAAAACCCACTGTCCACTGTCTCAGCCTGGGTTAGTGTTATAACCCACTGTCCACTGTCTCAGCCTGGGTTAGTGTTATAACCCACTGTCCACTGTCTCAGCCTGGGTTAGTGTTATAACCCACTGTCAACTGTCTCAGCCTGGGTTAGTGTTATAACCCACTGTCCACTGTCTCAGCCTGGGTTAGTGTTATAACCCACTGTCCACTGTCTCAGCCTGGGTTAGCGTTATAACCCACTGTCCACTGTCTCAGCCTGGGTTAGTGTTATAACCCACTGTCCACTGTCTCAGCCTGGATTAGCTGTAAAACCCACTGTCCACTGTCTCAGCCTGGGTTAGTGTTATAACCCACTGGCCACTGACTCAGCCTGGGTTAGTGTTATAACCCACTGTCCACTGTCTAAGCCTGGGTTAGTGTTATAACCCACTGCCCACTGTCCACTGTCTCAGCCTGGGTTAGCTTAAAACCCACTGTCCACTGTCTCAGCCTGGGTTAGCTTTAATTAAAACCCACTGTCCACTGTCCACTGTCTCAGCCTGGGTTAGTGTTATAACCCACTGTCCACTGTCTCAGCCTGCGTTAGCTTTAAAACCCAATGTCCACTGTCTCAGCCTGGGTTAGCTGTAAAACCCACTGTCCACTGTCTCAGCCTGGGTTAGTGTTATAACCCACTGTCCACTGTCTCAGCCTGGGTTAGTGTTATAACCCACTGTCCACTGTCTCAGCCTGGGTTAGTGTTATAACCCACTGTCAACTGTCTCAGCCTGGGTTAGTGTTATAACCCACTGTCCACTGTCTCAGCCTGGGTTAGTGTTATAACCCACTGTCCACTGTCTCAGCCTGGGTTAGTGTTATAACCCACTGTGCACTGTCTCAGCCTGGGTTAGTGTTATAACCCATTGTCTACTGTCTCAGCCTGGGTTAGTGTTATAACCCACTGTCCACTGTCTCAGCCTGGGTTAGTGTTATAACCCACTGGCCTTTGTCTCAGCCTGGGTTAGCGTTATAACCCACTGTCCACTGTCTCAGCCTGGGTTAGCTGTAAAACCCACTGTCCAATGTCTCAGCCTGGGTTAGTGTTATAACCCACTGTCCACTGTCTCAGCCTGGGTTAGCTTTAAAACCCACTGTCCACTGTCTCAGCCTGGGTTAGTGTTATAACCCACTGTCCCCTGTCTCAGCCTGGCTTAGTGTTATAACCCACTGTCCACTGACTCAGCCTGGGTTAGTGTTATAACCCACTGTCCACTGTCTCAGCCTGGGTTAGTGTTATAACCCACTGTCCACTGTCTCAGCCTGGGTTAGTGTTATAACCCACTGTCCACTGTCTCAGCCTGGGTTAGCGTTATAACCCACTGTCCACTGTCTCAGCCTGGGTTAGCTGTAAAACCCACTGTCCACTGTCTCAGCCTGGGTTAGTGTTATAACCCACTGTCCACTGTCTCAGCCTGGGTTAGCGTTATAACCCACTGTCCACTGTCTCAGCCTGGGTTAGTGTTATAACCCACTGTCCACTGTCTCAGCCTGGATTAGCTGTAAAACCCACTGTCCACTGTCTCAGCCTGGGTTAGTGTTATAACCCACTGGCCACTGACTCAGCCTGGGTTAGTGTTATAACCCACTGTCCACTGTCTAAGCCTGGGTTAGTGTTATAACCCACTGCCCACTGTCCACTGTCTCAGCCTGGGTTAGCTTAAAAACCCACTGTCCACTGTCTCAGCCTGGGTTAGCTTTAATTAAAATCCACTGTCCACTGTCCACTGTCTCAGCCTGGGTTAGTGTTATAACCCACTGTCCACTGTCTCAGCCTGCGTTAGCTTTAAAACCCAATGTCCACTGTCTCAGCCTGGGTTAGCTGTAAAACCCACTGTCCACTGTCTCAGCCTGGGTTAGTGTTATAACCCACTGTCCACTGTCTCAGCCTGGGTTAGTGTTATAACCCACTGTCCACTGTCTCAGCCTGAGTTAGTGTTATAACCCACTGTCAACTGTCTCAGCCTGGGTTAGTGTTATAACCCACTGTCCACTGTCTAAGCCTGGGTTAGTGTTATAACCCACTGTCCACTGTCTCAGCCTGGGTTAGTGTTATAACCCACTGTGCACTGTCTCAGCCTGGGTTAGTGTTATAACCCATTGTCTACTGTCTCAGCCTGGGTTAGTGTTATAACCCACTGTCCACTGTCTCAGCCTGGGTTAGTGTTATAACCCACTGGCCTCTGTCTCAGCCTGGGTTAGCGTTATAACCCACTGTCCACTGTCTCAGCCTGGGTTAGCTGTAAAACCCACTGTCCACTGTATCAGCCTGGGTTAGTGTTATAACCCACTGTCCACTGTCTCAGCCTGGGTTAGCTTTAAAACCCACTGTCCACTGTCTCAGCCTGGGTTAGTGTTATAACCCACTGTCCCCTGTCTCAGCCTGGCTTAGTGTTATAACCCACTGTCCACTGACTCAGCCTGGGTTAGTGTTATAACCCACTGTCCACTGTCTCAGCCTGGGTTAGTGTTATAACCCACTGTCCACTGTCTCAGCCTGGGTTAGTGTTATAAACCCACTGTCCACTGTCTCAGCCTGGGTTAGCGTTATAACCCACTGTCCACTGTCTCAGCCTGGGTTAGCTGTAAAACCCACTGTCCACTGTCTCAGCCTGGGTTAGTGTTATAACCCACTGTCCACTGTCTCAGCCTGGGTTAGCGTTATAACCCACTGTCCACTGTCTCAGCCTGGGTTAGTGTTATAACCCACTGTCCACTGTCTCAGCCTGGATTAGCTGTAAAACCCACTGTCCACTGTCTCAGCCTGGGTTAGTGTTATAACCCACTGGCCACTGACTCAGCCTGGGTTAGTGTTATAACCCACTGTCCACTGTCTAAGCCTAGGTTAGTGTTATAACCCACTGCCCACTGTCCACTGTCTCAGCCTGGGTTAGCTTAAAAACCCACTGTCCACTGTCTCAGCCTGGGTTAGCTTTAATTAAAATCCACTGTCCACTGTCCACTGTCTCAGCCTGGGTTAGTGTTATAACCCACTGTCCACTGTCTCAGCCTGCGTTAGCTTTAAAACCCAATGTCCACTGTCTCAGCCTGGGTTAGCTGTAAAACCCACTGTCCACTGTCTCAGCCTGGGTTAGTGTTATAACCCACTGTCCACTGTCTCAGCCTGGGTTAGTGTTATAACCCACTGTCCACTGTCTCAGCCTGAGTTAGTGTTATAACCCACTGTCAACTGTCTCAGCCTGGGTTAGTGTTATAACCCACTGTCCACTGTCTAAGCCTGGGTTAGTGTTATAACCCACTGTCCACTGTCTCAGCCTGGGTTAGTGTTATAACCCACTGTCCACTGTCTCAGCCTGGGTTAGTGTTATAACCCACTGTCTACTGTCTCAGCCTGGGTTAGTGTTATAACCCACTGTCCACTGTCTCAGCCTGGGTTAGTGTTATAACCCACTGGCCTCTGTCTCAGCCTGGGTTAGTGTTATAACCCACTGTCCACTGTCTCAGCCTGGGTTAGTGTTATAACCCACTGTCCACTGTCTCAGCCTGGGTTAGCGTTATAACCCACTGTCCACTGTCTCAGCCTGGGTTAGCTGTAAAACCCACTGTCCACTGTCTCAGCCTGGGTTAGTGTTATAACCCACTGTCCACTGTCTCAGCCTGGGTTAGTGTTATAACCCACTGGCCACTGACTCAGCCTCCGTTAGTGTTATAACCCACTGTCCACTGTCTAAGCCTGGGTTAGTGTTATAACCCACTGTCCACTGTCTCAGCCTGGGTTAGTGTTATAACCCACTGTCCACTGTCTCAGCCTGGGTTAGTGTTATAACCCACTGTCCACTGTCTCAGCCTGGGTTAGTGTTATAACCCACTGTCAACTGTCTCAGCCTGGGTTAGTGTTATAACCCACTGTCCACTGTCTCAGCCTGGGTTAGTGTTATAACCCACTGTCCACTGTCTCAGCCTGGGTTAGCATTATAACCCACTGTCCACTGTCTCAGCCTGGGTTAGTGTTATAACCCACTGTCCACTGTCTCAGCCTGGATTAGCTGTAAAACCCACTGTCCACTGTCTCAGCCTGGGTTAGTGTTATAACCCACTGGCCACTGACTCAGCCTGGGTTAGTGTTATAACCCACTGTCCACTGTCTAAGCCTGGGTTAGTGTTATAACCCACTGCCCACTGTCCACTGTCTCAGCCTGGGTTAGCTTAAAAACCCACTGTCCACTGTCTCAGCCTGGGTTAGCTTTAATTAAAACCCACTGTCCACTGTCCACTGTCTCAGCCTGGGTTAGTGTTATAACCCACTGTCCACTGTCTCAGCCTGCGTTAGCTTTAAAACCCAATGTCCACTGTCTCAGCCTGGGTTAGCTGTAAAACCCACTGGCCACTGTCTCAGCCTGGGTTAGTGTTATAACCCACTGTGCACTGTCTCAGCCTCGGTTAGTGTTATAACCCACTGTCCACTGTCTCAGCCTGGGTTAGTGTTATAACCCACTGTCAACTGTCTCAGCCTGGGTTAGTGTTATAACCCACTGTCCACTGTCTCAGCCTGGGTTAGTGTTATAACCCACTGTCCACTGTCTCAGCCTGGGTTAGTGTTATAACCCACTGGCCTTTGTCTCAGCCTGGGTTAGTGTTATAACCCACTGTCCACTGTCTCAGCCTGGGTTAGTGTTATAACCCACTGTCCACTGTCTCAGCCTGGGTTAGCGTTATAACCCACTGTCCACTGTCTCAGCCTGGGTTAGCGTTATAACCCACTGTCCACTGTCTCAGCCTGGGTTAGCTGTAAAACCCACTGTCCACTGTCTCAGCCTGGGTTAGTGTTATAACCCACTGTCCACTGTCTCAGCCTGGGTTAGTGTTATAACCCACTGTCCACTGTCTCAGCCTGGGTTAGCGTTATAACCCACTGTCCACTGTCTCAGCCTGGGTTAGCTGTAAAACCCACTGTCCACTGTCTCAGCCTGGGTTAGTGTTATAACCCACTGTCCACTGTCTCAGCCTGGGTTAGTGTTATAACCCACTGTCAACTGTCTCAGCCTGGGTTAGTGTTATAACCCACTGTCCACTGTCTCAGCCTGGGTTAGTGTTATAACCCACTGTCCACTGTCTCAGCCTGGGTTAGTGTTATAACCCACTGGCCTTTTGTCTCAGCCTGGGTTAGTGTTATAACCCACTGTCCACTGTCTCAGCCTGGGTTAGTGTTATAACCCACTGTCCACTGTCTCAGCCTGGGTTAGCGTTATAACCCACTGTCCACTGTCTCAGCCTGGGTTAGCGTTATAACCCACTGTCCACTGTCTCAGCCTGGGTTAGCTGTAAAACCCACTGTCCACTGTCTCAGCCTGGGTTAGTGTTATAACCCACTGTCCACTGTCTCAGCCTGGGTTAGTGTTATAACCCACTGTCCACTGTCTCAGCCTGGGTTAGCGTTATAACCCACTGTCCACTGTCTCAGCCTGGGTTAGCTGTAAAACCCACTGTCCACTGTCTCAGCCTGGGTTAGTGTTATAACCCACTGTCCACTGTCTCAGCCTGGGTTAGTGTTATAACCCACTGTCCACTGTCTCAGCCTGGGTTAGTGTTATAACCCACTGTCAACTGTCTCAGCCTGGGTTAGTGTTATAACCCACTGTCCACTGTCTCAGCCTGGGTTAGTGTTATAACCCACTGTCCACTGTCTCAGCCTGGGTTAGCGTTATAACCCACTGTCCACTGTCTCAGCCTGGGTTAGTGTTATAACCCACTGTCCACTGTCTCAGCCTGGATTAGCTGTAAAACCCACTGTCCACTGTCTCAGCCTGGGTTAGTGTTATAACCCACTGGCCACTGACTCAGCCTGGGTTAGTGTTATAACCCACTGTCCACTGTCTAAGCCTGGGTTAGTGTTATAACCCACTGCCCACTGTCCACTGTCTCAGCCTGGGTTAGCTTAAAAACCCACTGTCCACTGTCTCAGCCTGGGTTAGCTTTAATTAAAACCCACTGTCCACTGTCCACTGTCTCAGCCTGGGTTAGTGTTATAACCCACTGTCCACTGTCTCAGCCTGCGTTAGCTTTAAAACCCAATGTCCACTGTCTCAGCCTGGGTTAGCTGTAAAACCCACTGTCCACTGTCTCAGCCTGGGTTAGTGTTATAACCCACTGTCCACTGTCTCAGCCTGGGTTAGTGTTATAACCCACTGTCCACTGTCTCAGCCTGGGTTAGTGTTATAACCCACTGTCAACTGTCTCAGCCTGGGTTAGTGTTATAACCCACTGTCCACTGTCTCAGCCTGGGTTAGTGTTATAACCCACTGTCCACTGTCTCAGCCTGGGTTAGTGTTATAACCCACTGTCCACTGTCTCAGCCTGGGTTAGTGTTATAACCCATTGTCTACTGTCTCAGCCTGGGTTAGTGTTATAACCCACTGTCCACTGTCTCAGCCTGGGTTAGTGTTATAACCCACTGGCCTTTGTCTCAGCCTGGGTTAGCGTTATAACCCACTGTCCACTGTCTCAGCCTGGGTTAGCTGTAAAACCCACTGTCCACTGTCTCAGCCTGGGTTAGTGTTATAACCCACTGTCCACTGTCTCAGCCTGGGTTAGCTTTAAAACCCACTGTCCACTGTCTCAGCCTGGGTTAGTGTTATAACCCACTGTCCCCTGTCTCAGCCTGGCTTAGTGTTATAACCCACTGTCCACTGACTCAGCCTGGGTTAGTGTTATAACCCACTGTCCACTGTCTCAGCCTGGGTTAGTGTTATAACCCACTGTCCACTGTCTCAGCCTGGGTTAGTGTTATAACCCACTGTCCACTGTCTCAGCCTGGGTTAGTGTTATAACCCACTGTCTACTGTCTCAGCCTGGGTTAGCGTTATAACCCACTGTCCACTGTCTCAGGCTGGGTTAGTGTTATAACCCACTGTCAACTGTCTCAGCCTGGGTTAGTGTTATAACCCACTGTCCACTGTCTCAGCCTGGGTTAGCTGTAAAACCCACTGTCCACTGTCTCAGCCTGGGTTAGTGTTATAACCCACTGTCCACTGTCTCAGCCTGGGTTAGTGTTATAACCCACTGTCTCAGCCTGGGTTAGTGTTATAACCCACTGTCTCTGCCTGGGTTAGTGTTATAACCCACTGTCCACTGTCTCAGCCTGGGTTAGCTTTAAAACCCACTGTCCACTGTCTCAGCCTCGGTTAGTGTTATAACCCACTGTCCCCTGTCTCAGCCTGGATTAGTGTTATAACCCACTGTCCACTGACTCAGCCTGGGTTAGTGTTATAACCCACTGTCCACTGTCTCAGCCTGGGTTAGTGTTATAACCCACTGTCCACTGTCTCAGCCTGGGTTAGTGTTATAACCCACTGTCCACTGTCTTAGCCTGCGTTACCTTTAAAACCCAATGTCCACTGTCTCAGCCTGGGTTAGCTGTAAAACCCACTGTCCACTGTCTCAGCCTGGGTTAGCTGTAAAACCCACTGTCCACTGTCTCAGCCTGGGTTAGTGTTATAACCCACTGTCCACTGTCTCAGCCTGGGTTAGTGTTATAACCCACTGTCTACTGTCTCAGCCTGGGTTAGCGTTATAACCCACTGTCCACTGTCTCAGCCTGGGTTAGTGTTATAACCCACTGTCCACTGTCTCAGCCTGCGTTAGCTTTAAAACCCAATGTCCACTGTCTCAGCCTGGGTTAGCTGTAAAACCCACTGTCCACTGTCTCAGCCTGGGTTAGTGTTATAACCCACTGTCCACTGTCTCAGCCTGGGTTAGTGTTATAACCCACTGTCCACTGTCTCAGCCTGGGTTAGTGTTATAACCCACTGTCAACTGTCTCAGCCTGGGTTAGTGTTATAACCCACTGTCCACTGTCTCAGCCTGGGTTAGTGTTATAACCCACTGTCCACTGTCTCAG
Source organism: Salmo salar (assembly GCF_905237065.1). Lineage (NCBI taxonomy): Eukaryota > Metazoa > Chordata > Actinopteri > Salmoniformes > Salmonidae > Salmo > Salmo salar. The sequence goes on from NW_025548578.1 coordinate 51,455, forward strand.
CCTGGGTTAGTGTTATAACCCACTGTCCACTGTCTCAGCCTGGGTTAGTGTTATAACCCACTGTCTACTGTCTCAGCCTGGGTTAGTGTTATAACCCACTGTCCACTGTCTCAGCCTGGGTTAGTGTTATAACCCACTGGCCTCTGTCTCAGCCTGGGTTAGCGTTATAACCCACTGTCCACTGTCTCAGCCTGGGTTAGCTGTAAAACCCACTGTCCACTGTCTCAGCCTGGGTTAGTGTTATAACCCGCTGTCCACTGTCTCAGCCTGGGTTAGCTTTAAAACCCACTGTCCACTGTCTCAGCCTGGGTTAGTGTTATAACCCACTGTCCCCTGTCTCAGCCTGGCTTAGTGTTATAACCCACTGTCCACTGACTCAGCCTGGGTTAGTGTTATAACCCACTGTCCACTGTCTCAGCCTGGGTTAGTGTTATAACCCACTGTCCACTGTCTCAGCCTGGGTTAGTGTTATAACCCACTGTCCACTGTCTCAGCCTGGGTTAGTGTTATAACCCACTGTCTACTGTCTCAGCCTGGGTTAGCGTTATAACCCACTGTCCACTGTCTCAGGCTGGGTTAGTGTTATAACCCACTGTCAACTGTCTCAGCCTGGGTTAGTGTTATAACCCACTGTCCACTGTCTCAGCCTGGGTTAGCTGTAAAACCCACTGTCCACTGTCTCAGCCTGGGTTAGTGTTATAACCCACTGTCCACTGTCTCAGCCTGGGTTAGTGTTATAACCCACTGTCTCAGCCTGGGTTAGTGTTATAACCCACTGTCTCTGCCTGGGTTAGTGTTATAACCCACTGTCCACTGTCTCAGCCTGGGTTAGCTTTAAAACCCACTGTCCACTGTCTCAGCCTGGGTTAGTGTTATAACCCACTGTCCCCTGTCTCAGCCTGGATTAGTGTTATAACCCACTGTCCACTGACTCAGCCTGGGTTAGTGTTATAACCCACTGTCCACTGTCTCAGCCTGGGTTAGTGTTATAACCCACTGTCCACTGTCTCAGCCTGGGTTAGTGTTATAACCCACTGTCCACTGTCTTAGCCTGCGTTAGCTTTAAAACCCAATGTCCACTGTCTCAGCCTGGGTTAGCTGTAAAACCCACTGTCCACTGTCTCAGCCTGGGTTAGCTGTAAAACCCACTGTCCACTGTCTCAGCCTGGGTTAGTGTTATAACCCACTGTCCACTGTCTCAGCCTGGGTTAGTGTTATAACCCACTGTCTACTGTCTCAGCCTGGGTTAGCGTTATAACCCACTGTCCACTGTCTCAGCCTGGGTTAGTGTTATAACCCACTGTCCACTGTCTCAGCCTGCGTTAGCTTTAAAACCCAATGTCCACTGTCTCAGCCTGGGTTAGCTGTAAAACCCACTGTCCACTGTCTCAGCCTGGGTTAGTGTTATAACCCACTGTCCACTGTCTCAGCCTGGGTTAGTGTTATAACCCACTGTCCACTGTCTCAGCCTGGGTTAGTGTTATAACCCACTGTCAACTGTCTCAGCCTGGGTTAGTGTTATAACCCACTGTCCACTGTCTCAGCCTGGGTTAGTGTTATAACCCACTGTCCACTGTCTCAGCCTGGGTTAGTGTTATAACCCACTGTCCACTGTCTCAGCCTGGGTTAGTGTTATAACCCACTGTCTACTGTCTCAGCCTGGGTTAGTGTTATAACCCACTGTCCACTGTCTCAGCCTGGGTTAGTGTTATAACCCACTGGCCTTTGTCTCAGCCTGGGTTAGCGTTATAACCCACTGTCCACTGTCTCAGCCTGGGTTAGCTGTAAAACCCACTGTCCACTGTCTCAGCCTGGGTTAGTGTTATAACCCACTGTCCACTGTCTCAGCCTGGGTTAGCTTTAAAACCCACTGTCCACTGTCTCAGCCTGGGTTAGTGTTATAACCCACTGTCCCCTGTCTCAGCCTGGCTTAGTGTTATAACCCACTGTCCACTGACTCAGCCTGGGTTAGTGTTATAACCCACTGTCCACTGTCTCAGCCTGGGTTAGTGTTATAACCCACTGTCCACTGTCTCAGCCTGGGTTAGTGTTATAACCCACTGTCCACTGTCTCAGCCTGGGTTAGTGTTATAACCCACTGTCTACTGTCTCAGCCTGGGTTAGCGTTATAACCCACTGTCCACTGTCTCAGGCTGGGTTAGTGTTATAACCCACTGTCAACTGTCTCAGCCTGGGTTAGTGTTATAACCCACTGTCCACTGTCTCAGCCTGGGTTAGCTGTAAAACCCACTGTCCACTGTCTCAGCCTGGGTTAGTGTTATAACCCACTGTCCACTGTCTCAGCCTGGGTTAGTGTTATAACCCACTGTCTCAGCCTGGGTTAGTGTTATAACCCACTGTCTCTGCCTGGGTTAGTGTTATAACCCACTGTCCACTGTCTCAGCCTGGGTTAGCTTTAAAACCCACTGTCCACTGTCTCAGCCTGGGTTAGTGTTATAACCCACTGTCCCCTGTCTCAGCCTGGATTAGTGTTATAACCCACTGTCCACTGACTCAGCCTGGGTTAGTGTTATAACCCACTGTCCACTGTCTCAGCCTGGGTTAGTGTTATAACCCACTGTCCACTGTCTCAGCCTGGGTTAGTGTTATAACCCACTGTCCACTGTCTTAGCCTGCGTTAGCTTTAAAACCCAATGTCCACTGTCTCAGCCTGGGTTAGCTGTAAAACCCACTGTCCACTGTCTCAGCCTGGGTTAGCTGTAAAACCCACTGTCCACTGTCTCAGCCTGGGTTAGTGTTATAACCCACTGTCCACTGTCTCAGCCTGGGTTAGTGTTATAACCCACTGTCCACTGTCTCAGCCTGGGTTAGCGTTATAACCCACTGTCCACTGTCTCAGCCTGGGTTAGCTGTAAAACCCACTGTCTACTGTCTCAGCCTGGGATAGTGTTATAACCCACTGTCCACTGTCTCAGCCTGGGTTAGTGTTATAACCCACTGTCCACTGTCTCAGCCTGGGTTAGTGTTATAACCCACTGTCAACTTTCTCAGCCTGGGTTAGTGTTATAACCCACTGTCCACTCTCTCAGCCTGGGTTAGTGTTATAACCCACTGTCCACTGTCTCAGCCTGGGTTAGTGTTATAACCCACTGTCCACTGTCTCAGCCTGGGTTAGCGTTATAACCCACTGTCCACTGTCTCAGCCTGGGTTAGTGTTATAACCCACTGTCCACTGTCTCAGCCTGGATTAGCTGTAAAACCCACTGTCCACTGTCTCAGCCTGGGTTAGTGTTATAACCCACTGGCCACTGACTCAGCCTGGGTTAGTGTTATAACCCACTGTCCACTGTCTCAGCCTGGGTTAGTGTTATAACCCACTGTCCACTGTCTCAGCCTGGGTTAGTGTTATAACCCACTGTCCACTGTCTCAGCCTGGGTTAGCTTTAAAACCCACTGTCCACTGTCTCAGCCTGGGTTAGCTGTAAAACCCACTGTCCACTGTCTCAGCCTGGGTTAGTGTTATAACCCACTGTCCACTGTCTCAGCCAAGGTTAGTGTTATAACCCACTGTCTCAGCCTGGGTTAGTGTTATAACCCACTGTCCACTGTCTCAGCCTGGGTTAGCTTTAAAACCCACTGTCCACTGTCTCAGCCTGGGTTAGTGTTATAACCCACTGTCCCCTGTCTCAGCCTGGGTTAGTGTTATAACCCACTGTCCACTGACTCAGCCTGGGTTAGTGTTATAACCCACTGTCCACTGTCTCAGCCTGGGTTAGTGTTATAACCCACTGTCCACTGTCTCAGCCTGGGTTAGTGTTATAACCCACTGTCCACTGTCTCAGCCTGGGTTAGTGTTATAACCCACTGTCTACTGTCTCAGCCTGGGTTAGCGTTATAACCCACTGTCCACTGTCTCAGGCTGGGTTAGTGTTATAACCCACTGTCAACTGTCTCAGCCTGGGTTAGTGTTATAACCCACTGTCCACTGTCTCAGCCTGGGTTAGCTGTAAAACCCACTGTCCACTGTCTCAGCCTGGGTTAGTGTTATAACCCACTGTCCACTGTCTCAGCCTGGGTTAGTGTTATAACCCACTGTCTCAGCCTGGGTTAGTGTTATAACCCACTGTCTCTGCCTGGGTTAGTGTTATAACCCACTGTCCACTGTCTCAGCCTGGGTTAGCTTTAAAACCCACTGTCCACTGTCTCAGCCTGGGTTAGTGTTATAACCCACTGTCCACTGTCTCAGCCTGGGTTAGTGTTATAACCCACTGTCCACTGTCTCAGCCTGGGTTAGTGTTATAACCCACTGGCCACTGTCCACTGTCTCAGCCTGGGTTAGTGTTATAACCCACTGTCCACTGTCTCAGCCTGGGTTAGTGTTATAACCCACTGTCAACTTTCTCAGCCTGGGTTAGTGTTATAACCCACTGTCCACTGTCTCAGCCTGGGTTAGTGTTATAACCCACTGTCCACTGTCTCAGCCTGGGTTAGTGTTATAACCCACTGTCCACTGTCTTAGCCTGCTTTAGCTTTAAAACCCAATGTCCACTGTCTCAGCCTGGGTTAGCTGTAAAACCCACTGTCCACTGTCTCAGTCTGGGTTAGTGTTATAACCCACTGTCCACTGTCTCAGCCTGGGTTAGTGTTATAACCCACTGTCCACTGTCTCAGCCTGGGTTAGTGTTATAACCCACTGTCCACTGTCTCAGCCTGGGTTAGTGTTATAACCCACTGGCCACTGTCCACTGTCTCAGCCTGGGTTAGTGTTATAACCCACTGTCCACTGTCTCAGCCTGGGTTAGTGTTATAACCCACTGTCAACTTTCTCAGCCTGGGTTAGTGTTATAACCCACTGTCCACTGTCTCAGCCTGGGTTAGTGTTATAACCCACTGTCCACTGTCTCAGCCTGGGTTAGTGTTATAACCCACTGTCCACTGTCTCAGCCTGGGTTAGCGTTATAACCCACTGTCCACTGTCTCAGCCTGGGTTAGTGTTATAACCCACTGTCCACTGTCTCAGCCTGGATTAGCTGTAAAACCCACTGTCCACTGTCTCAGCCTGGGTTAGTGTTATAACCCACTGGCCACTGACTCAGCCTGGGTTAGTGTTATAACCCACTGTCTACTGTCTCAGCCTGGGTTAGCGTTATAACCCACTGTCCACTGTCTCAGGCTGGGTTAGTGTTATAACCCACTGTCAACTGTCTCAGCCTGGGTTAGTGTTATAACCCACTGTCCACTGTCTCAGCCTGGGTTAGCTGTAAAACCCACTGTCCACTGTCTCAGCCTGGGTTAGTGTTATAACCCACTGTCCACTGTCTCAGCCTGGGTTAGTGTTATAACCCACTGTCTCAGCCTGGGTTAGTGTTATAACCCACTGTCTCTGCCTGGGTTAGTGTTATAACCCACTGTCCACTGTCTCAGCCTGGGTTAGCTTTAAAACCCACTGTCCACTGTCTCAGCCTGGGTTAGTGTTATAACCCACTGTCCACTGTCTCAGCCTGGGTTAGTGTTATAACCCACTGTCCACTGTCTCAGCCTGGGTTAGTGTTATAACCCACTGGCCACTGTCCACTGTCTCAGCCTGGGTTAGTGTTATAACCCACTGTCCACTGTCTCAGCCTGGGTTAGTGTTATAACCCACTGTCAACTTTCTCAGCCTGGGTTAGTGTTATAACCCACTGTCCACTGTCTCAGCCTGGGTTAGTGTTATAACCCACTGTCCACTGTCTCAGCCTGGGTTAGTGTTATAACCCACTGTCCACTGTCTTAGCCTGCTTTAGCTTTAAAACCCAATGTCCACTGTCTCAGCCTGGGTTAGCTGTAAAACCCACTGTCCACTGTCTCAGTCTGGGTTAGTGTTATAACCCACTGTCCACTGTCTCAGCCTGGGTTAGTGTTATAACCCACTGTCCACTGTCTCAGCCTGGGTTAGTGTTATAACCCACTGTCCACTGTCTCAGCCTGGGTTAGTGTTATAACCCACTGGCCACTGTCCACTGTCTCAGCCTGGGTTAGTGTTATAACCCACTGTCCACTGTCTCAGCCTGGGTTAGTGTTATAACCCACTGTCAACTTTCTCAGCCTGGGTTAGTGTTATAACCCACTGTCCACTGTCTCAGCCTGGGTTAGTGTTATAACCCACTGTCCACTGTCTCAGCCTGGGTTAGTGTTATAACCCACTGTCCACTGTCTCAGCCTGGGTTAGCGTTATAACCCACTGTCCACTGTCTCAGCCTGGGTTAGTGTTATAACCCACTGTCCACTGTCTCAGCCTGGATTAGCTGTAAAACCCACTGTCCACTGTCTCAGCCTGGGTTAGTGTTATAACCCACTGGCCACTGACTCAGCCTGGGTTAGTGTTATAACCCACTGTCCACTGTCTCAGCCTGGGTTAGTGTTATAACCCACTGTCCACTGTCTCAGCCTGGGTTAGTGTTATAACCCACTGTCCACTGTCTCAGCCTGGGTTAGCTTTAAAACCCACTGTCCACTGTCTCAGCCTGGGTTAGCTGTAAAACCCACTGTCCACTGTCTCAGCCTGGGTTAGTGTTATAACCCACTGTCCACTGTCTCAGCCAAGGTTAGTGTTATAACCCACTGTCTCAGCCTGGGTTAGTGTTATAACCCACTGTCCACTGTCTCAGCCTGGGTTAGCTTTAAAACCCACTGTCCACTGTCTCAGCCTGGGTTAGTGTTATAACCCACTGTCCCCTGTCTCAGCCTGGGTTAGTGTTATAACCCACTGTCCACTGACTCAGCCTGGGTTAGTGTTATAACCCACTGTCCACTGTCTCAGCCTGGGTTAGTGTTATAACCCACTGTCCACTGTCTCAGCCTGGGTTAGTGTTATAACCCACTGTCCACTGTCTCAGCCTGGGTTAGTGTTATAACCCACTGTCTACTGTCTCAGCCTGGGTTAGCGTTATAACCCACTGTCCACTGTCTCAGGCTGGGTTAGTGTTATAACCCACTGTCAACTGTCTCAGCCTGGGTTAGTGTTATAACCCACTGTCCACTGTCTCAGCCTGGGTTAGCTGTAAAACCCACTGTCCACTGTCTCAGCCTGGGTTAGTGTTATAACCCACTGTCCACTGTCTCAGCCTGGGTTAGTGTTATAACCCACTGTCTCAGCCTGGGTTAGTGTTATAACCCACTGTCTCTGCCTGGGTTAGTGTTATAACCCACTGTCCACTGTCTCAGCCTGGGTTAGCTTTAAAACCCACTGTCCACTGTCTCAGCCTGGGTTAGTGTTATAACCCACTGTCCCCTGTCTCAGCCTGGATTAGTGTTATAACCCACTGTCCACTGACTCAGCCTGGGTTAATGTTATAACCCACTGTCCACTGTCTCAGCCTGGGTTAGTGTTATAACCCACTGTCCACTGTCTCAGCCTGGGTTAGTGTTATAACCCACTGTCCACTGTCTTAGCCTGCTTTAGCTTTAAAACCCAATGTCCACTGTCTCAGCCTGGGTTAGCTGTAAAACCCACTGTCCACTGTCTCAGTCTGGGTTAGTGTTATAACCCACTGTCCACTGTCTCAGCCTGGGTTAGTGTTATAACCCACTGTCCACTGTCTCAGCCTGGGTTAGTGTTATAACCCACTGTCCACTGTCTCAGCCTGGGTTAGTGTTATAACCCACTGGCCACTGTCCACTGTCTCAGCCTGGGTTAGTGTTATAACCCACTGTCCACTGTCTCAGCCTGGGTTAGCTTTAAAACCCACTGTCCACTGTCTCAGCCTGGGTTAGCTGTAAAACCCACTGTCCACTGTCTCAGCCTGGGTTAGTGTTATAACCCACTGTCCACTGTCTCAGCCTGGGTTAGTGTTATAACCCACTGTCTCAGCCTGGGTTAGTGTTATAACCCACTGTCCACTGTCTCAGCCTGGGTTAGCTTTAAAACCCACTGTCCACTGTCTCAGCCTGGGTTAGTGTTATAACCCACTGTCCCCTGTCTCAGCCTGGGTTAGTGTTATAACCCACTGTCCACTGACTCAGCCTGGGTTAGTGTTATAACCCACTGTCGACTGTCTCAGCCTGGGTTAGTGTTATAACCCACTGTCCACTGTCTCAGCCTGGGTTAGTGTTATAACCCACTGTCCACTGTCTCAGCCTGGGTTAGTGTTATAACCCACTGTCTACTGTCTCAGCCTGGGTTAGCGTTATAACCCACTGTCCACTGTCTCAGGCTGGGTTAGTGTTATAACCCACTGTCAACTGTCTCAGCCTGGGTTAGTGTTATAACCCACTGTCCACTGTCTCAGCCTGGGTTAGCTGTAAAACCCACTGTCCACTGTCTCAGCCTGGGTTAGTGTTATAACCCACTGTCCACTGTCTCAGCCTGGGTTAGTGTTATAACCCACTGTCTCAGCCTGGGTTAGTGTTATAACCCACTGTCTCTGCCTGGGTTAGTGTTATAACCCACTGTCCACTGTCTCAGCCTGGGTTAGCTTTAAAACCCACTGTCCACTGTCTCAGCCTGGGTTAGTGTTATAACCCACTGTCCCCTGTCTCAGCCTGGATTAGTGTTATAACCCACTGTCCACTGACTCAGCCTGGGTTAGTGTTATAACCCACTGTCCACTGTCTCAGCCTGGGTTAGTGTTATAACCCACTGTCCACTGTCTCAGCCTGGGTTAGTGTTATAACCCACTGTCCACTGTCTTAGCCTGCGTTAGCTTTAAAACCCAATGTCCACTGTCTCAGCCTGGGTTAGCTGTAAAACCCACTGTCCACTGTCTCAGCCTGGGTTAGTGTTATAACCCACTGTCCACTGTCTCAGCCTGGGTTAGTGTTATAACCCACTGTCCACTGTCTCAGCCTGGGTTAGTGTTATAACCCACTGTCAACTGTCTCAGCCTGGGTTAGTGTTATAACCCACTGTCCACTGTCTCAGCCTGGGTTAGTGTTATAACCCACTGTCCACTGTCTCAGCCTGGGTTAGTGTTATAACCCACTGGCCTTTGTCTCAGCCTGGGTTAGTGTTATAACCCACTGTCTACTGTCTCAGCCTGGGTTAGTGTTATAACCCACTGTCCACTGTCTCAGCCTGGGTTAGTGTTATAACCCACTTGCCTTTGTCTCAGCCTGGGTTAGTGTTATAACCCACTGTCCACTGTCTCAGCCTGGGTTAGTGTTATAACCCACTGTCCACTGTCTCAGCCTGGGTTAGCGTTATAACCCACTGTCCACTGTCTCAGACTGGGTTAGCTGTAAAACCCACTGTCCACTGTCTCAGCCTGGGTTAGTGTTATAACCCACTGTCCACTGTCTCAGCCTGGGTTAGTGTTATAACCCACTGTCCACTGTCTCAGCCTGGGTTAGCGTTATAACCCACTGTCCACTGTCTCAGCCTGGGTTAGCGTTATAACCCACTGTCCAGTGTCTCAGCCTGGGTTAGGGTTATAACCCACTGTCCAATGTCTCAGCCTGGATTAGCTGTAAAACCCACTGTCCACTGTCTCAGCCTGGGTTAGTGTTATAACCCACTGGCCACTGACTCAGCCTGGGTTAGTGTTATAACCCACTGTCCACTGTCTCAGCCTGGGTTAGTGTTATAAACCACTGGCCACTGTCCACTGTCTCAGCCTGGGTTAGTGTTATAACCCACTGTCCACTGTCTCAGCCTGGGTTAGCTTTAAAACCCACTGTCCACTGTCTCAGCCTGGGTTAGCTGTAAAACCCACTGTCCACTGTCTCAGCCTGGGTTAGTGTTATAACCCACTGTCCACTGTCTCAGCCTGGGTTAGTGTTATAACCCACTGTCTCAGCCTGGGTTAGTGTTATAACCCACTGTCCACTGTCTCAGCCTGGGTTAGCTTTAAAACCAACTGTCCACTGTCTCAGCCTGGGTTAGTGTTATAACCCACTGTCCCCTGTCTCAGCCTGGGTTAGTGTTATAACCCACTGTCCACTTACTCAGCCTGGGTTAGTGTTATAACCCACTGTCCACTGTCTCAGCCTGGGTTAGTGTTATAACCCACTGGCCTTTGTCTCAGCCTGGGTTAGTGTTATAACCCACTGTCCACTGTCTCAGCCTGGGTTAGCTGTAAAACCCACTGTCCACTGTCTCAGCCTGGGTTAGTGTTATAACCCACTGTCCACTGTCTCAGCCTGGGTTAGCGTTATAACCCACTGTCCACTGTCTCATCCTGGGTTAGCCGTAAAACCCACTGTCCACTGTCTCAGCCTGGGTTAGTGTTATAACCCACTGTCCACTGTCTCAGCCTGGGTTAGTGTTATAACCCACTGTCCACTGTCTCAGCCTGGGTTAGCGTTATAACCCACTGTCCACTGTCTCAGCCTGGGTTAGCTGTAAAACCCACTGTCCACTGTCTCAGCCTGGGTTAGTGTTATAACCCACTGTCCACTGTCTCAGCCTGGGTTAGCGTTATAACCCACTGTCCACTGTCTCAGCCTGGGTTAGTGTTATAACCCACTGTCCACTGTCTCAGCCTGGATTAGCTGTAAAACCCACTGTCCACTGTCTCAGCCTGGGTTAGTGTTATAACCCACTGGCCACTGACTCAGCCTGGGTTAGTGTTATAACCCACTATCCAGTGTCTCAGCCTGGGTTAGTGTTATAACCCAATGGCCACTGTCCACTGTCTCAGCCTGGGTTAGTGTTATAACCCACTGTCCACTGTCTCAGCCTGGGTTAGTGTTATAACCCACTGTCAACTGTCTCAGCCTGGGTTAGTGTTATAACCCACTGTCCACTGTCTCAGCCTGGGTTAGTGTTATAACCCACTGTCCACTGTCTCAGCCTGGGTTAGTGTTATAACCCACTGTCCACTGTCTCAGCCTGGGTTAGTGTTATAACCCACTGGCCTTTGTCTCAGCCTGGGTTAGTGTTATAACCCACTGTCCACTGTCTCAGCCTGGGTTAGTGTTATAACCCACTGTCCACTGTCTCAGCCTGGGTTAGCGTTATAACCCACTGTCCACTGTCTCAGCCTGGGTTAGCCGTAAAACCCACTGTCCACTGTCTCAGCCTGGGTTAGTGTTATAACCCACTGTCCACTGTCTCAGCCTGGGTTAGTGTTATAACCCACTGTCCACTGTCTCAGCCTGGGTTAGCGTTATAACCCACTGTCCACTGTCTCAGCCTGGGTTAGCTGTAAAACCCACTGTCCACTGTCTCAGCCTGGGTTAGTGTTATAACCCACTGTCCACTGTCTCAGCCTGGGTTAGCCGTAAAACCCACTGTCCACTGTCTCAGCCTGGGTTAGTGTTATAACCCACTGTCCACTGTCTCAGCCTGGGTTAGTGTTATAACCCACTGTCCACTGTCTCAGCCTGGGTTAGCTGTAAAACCCACTGTCCACTGTCTCAGCCTGGGTTAGTGTTATAACCCACTGTCCACTGTCTCAGCCTGGGTTAGCGTTATAACCCACTGTCCACTGTCTCAGCCTGGGTTAGTGTTATAACCCACTGTCCACTGTCTCAGCCTGGATTAGCTGTAAAACCCACTGTCCACTGTCTCAGCCTGGGTTAGTGTTATAACCCACTGGCCACTGACTCAGCCTGGGTTAGTGTTATAACCCACTATCCAGTGTCTCAGCCTGGGTTAGTGTTATAACCCAATGGCCACTGTCCACTGTCTCAGCCTGGGTTAGTGTTATAACCCACTGTCCACTGTCTCAGCCTGGGTTAGTGTTATAACCCACTGTCAACTGTCTCAGCCTGGGTTAGTGTTATAACCCACTGTCCACTGTCTCAGCCTGGGTTAGTGTTATAACCCACTGTCCACTGTCTCAGCCTGGGTTAGTGTTATAACCCACTGTCCACTGTCTCAGCCTGGGTTAGTGTTATAACCCACTGGCCTTTGTCTCAGCCTGGGTTAGTGTTATAACCCACTGTCCACTGTCTCAGCCTGGGTTAGTGTTATAACCCACTGTCTACTGTCTCAGCCTGGGTTAGTGTTATAACCCACTGTCCACTGTCTCAGCCTGGGTTAGTGTTATAACCCACTGGCCTTTGTCTCAGCCTGGGTTAGTGTTATAACCCACTGTCCACTGTCTCAGCCTGGGTTAGTGTTATAACCCACTGTCCACTGTCTCAGCCTGGGTTAGCGTTATAACCCACTGTCCACTGTCTCAGACTGGGTTAGCTGTAAAACCCACTGTCCACTGTCTCAGCCTGGGTTAGTGTTATAACCCACTGTCCACTGTCTCAGCCTGGGTTAGTGTTATAACCCACTGTCCACTGTCTCAGCCTGGGTTAGCGTTATAACCCACTGTCCACTGTCTCAGCCTGGGTTAGCTGTAAAACCCACTGTCCACTGTCTCAGCCTGGGTTAGTGTTATAACCCACTGTCCACTGTCTCAGCCTGGGTTAGCGTTATAACCCACTGTCCAGTGTCTCAGCCTGGGTTAGGGTTATAACCCACTGTCCAATGTCTCAGCCTGGATTAGCTGTAAAACCCACTGTCCACTGTCTCAGCCTGGGTTAGTGTTATAACCCACTGGCCACTGACTCAGCCTGGGTTAGTGTTATAACCCACTGTCCACTGTCTCAGCCTGGGTTAGTGTTATAAACCACTGGCCACTGTCCACTGTCTCAGCCTGGGTTAGTGTTATAACCCACTGTCCACTGTCTCAGCCTGGGTTAGCTTTAAAACCCACTGTCCACTGTCTCAGCCTGGGTTAGCTGTAAAACCCACTGTCCACTGTCTCAGCCTGGGTTAGTGTTATAACCCACTGTCCACTGTCTCAGCCTGGGTTAGTGTTATAACCCACTGTCTCAGCCTGGGTTAGTGTTATAACCCACTGTCCACTGTCTCAGCCTGGGTTAGCTTTAAAACCAACTGTCCACTGTCTCAGCCTGGGTTAGTGTTATAACCCACTGTCCCCTGTCTCAGCCTGGGTTAGTGTTATAACCCACTGTCCACTTACTCAGCCTGGGTTAGTGTTATAACCCACTGTCCACTGTCTCACCCTGGGTTAGTGTTATAACCCACTGTCCACTGTCTCAGCCTGGGTTAGTGTTATAACCCACTGTCCACTGTCTCAGCCTGGGTTAGTGTTATAACCCACTGTCTACTGTCTCAGCCTGGGTTAGCGTTATAACCCACTGTCCACTGTCTCAGCCTGGGTTAGTGTTATAACCCACTGTCCACTGTCGCAGCCTGGGTTAGTGTTATAACCCACTGTCCACTGTCTCAGCCTGGGTTAGTGTTATAACCCACTGGCCTTTGTCTCAGCCTGGGTTAGTGTTATAACCCACTGTCCACTGTCTCAGCCTGGGTTAGCTGTAAAACCCACTGTCCACTGTCTCAGCCTGGGTTAGTGTTATAACCCACTGTCCACTGTCTCAGCCTGGGTTAGCGTTATAACCCACTGTCCACTGTCTCATCCTGGGTTAGCCGTATAACCCACTGTCCACTGTCTCAGCCTGGGTTAGTGTTATAACCCACTGTCCACTGTCTCAGCCTGGGTTAGTGTTATAACCCACTGTCCACTGTCTCAGCCTGGGTTAGCGTTATAACCCACTGTCCACTGTCTCAGCCTGGGTTAGCTGTAAAACCCACTGTCCACTGTCTCAGCCTGGGTTAGTGTTATAACCCACTGTCCACTGTCTCAGCCTGGGTTAGCGTTATAACCCACTGTCCACTGTCTCAGCCTGGGTTAGTGTTATAACCCACTGTCCACTGTCTCAGCCTGGATTAGCTGTAAAACCCACTGTCCACTGTCTCAGCCTGGGTTAGTGTTATAACCCACTGGCCACTGACTCAGCCTGGGTTAGTGTTATAACCCACTATCCAGTGTCTCAGCCTGGGTTAGTGTTATAACCCAATGGCCACTGTCCACTGTCTCAGCCTGGGTTAGTGTTATAACCCACTGTCCACTGTCTCAGCCTGGGTTAGTGTTATAACCCACTGTCAACTGTCTCAGCCTGGGTTAGTGTTATAACCCACTGTCCACTGTCTCAGCCTGGGTTAGTGTTATAACCCACTGTCCACTGTCTCAGCCTGGGTTAGTGTTATAACCCACTGTCCACTGTCTCAGCCTGGGTTAGTGTTATAACCCACTGGCCTTTGTCTCAGCCTGGGTTAGTGTTATAACCCACTGTCCACTGTCTCAGCCTGGGTTAGTGTTATAACCCACTGTCCACTGTCTCAGCCTGGGTTAGCGTTATAACCCACTGTCCACTGTCTCAGCCTGGGTTAGCCGTAAAACCCACTGTCCACTGTCTCAGCCTGGGTTAGTGTTATAACCCACTGTCCACTGTCTCAGCCTGGGTTAGTGTTATAACCCACTGTCCACTGTCTCAGCCTGGGTTAGCGTTATAACCCACTGTCCACTGTCTCAGCCTGGGTTAGCTGTAAAACCCACTGTCCACTGTCTCAGCCTGGGTTAGTGTTATAACCCACTGTCCACTGTCTCAGCCTGGGTTAGCCGTAAAACCCACTGTCCACTGTCTCAGCCTGGGTTAGTGTTATAACCCACTGTCCACTGTCTCAGCCTGGGTTAGTGTTATAACCCACTGTCCACTGTCTCAGCCTGGGTTAGCGTTATAACCCACTGTCCACTGTCTCAGCCTGGGTTAGCTGTAAAACCCAATGTCCACTGTCTCAGCCTGGGTTAGTGTTATAACCCACTGTCCACTGTCTCAGCCTGGGTTAGCGTTATAACCCACTGTCCACTGTCTCAGCCTGGGTTAGTGTTATAACCCACTGTCCACTGTCTCAGCCTGGATTAGCTGTAAAACCCACTGTCCACTGTCTCAGCCTGGGTTAGTGTTATAACCCACTGGCCACTGACTCAGCCTGGGTTAGTGTTATAACCCACTATCCAGTGTCTCAGCCTGGGTTAGTGTTATAACCCAATGGCCACTGTCCACTGTCTCAGCCTGGGTTAGTGTTATAACCCACTGTCCACTGTCTCAGCCTGGGTTAGTGTTATAACCCACTGTCAACTGTCTCAGCCTGGGTTAGTGTTATAACCCACTGTCCACTGTCTCAGCCTGGGTTAGTGTTATAACCCACTGTCCACTGTCTCAGCCTGGGTTAGTGTTATAACCCACTGTCCACTGTCTCAGCCTGGGTTAGTGTTATAACCCACTGGCCTTTGTCTCAGCCTGGGTTAGTGTTATAACCCACTGTCCACTGTCTCAGCCTGGGTTAGCGTTATAACCCACTGTCCACTGTCTCAGCCTGGGTTAGCGTTATAACCCACTGTCCACTGTCTCAGCCTGGGTTAGCCGTAAAACCCACTGTCCACTGTCTCAGCCTGGGTTAGTGTTATAACCCACTGTCCACTGTCTCAGCCTGGGTTAGTGTTATAACCCACTGTCCACTGTCTCAGCCTGGGTTAGCGTTATAACCCACTGTCCACTGTCTCAGCCTGGGTTAGCTGTAAAACCCACTGTCCACTGTCTCAGCCTGGGTTAGTGTTATAACCCACTGTCCACTGTCTCAGCCTGGGTTAGCGTTATAACCCACTGTCCACTGTCTCAGCCTGGGTTAGTGTTATAACCCACTGTCCACTGTCTCAGCCTGGATTAGCTGTAAAACCCACTGTCCACTCTCTCAGCCTGGGTTAGTGTTATAACCCACTGGCCACTGACTCAGCCTGGGTTCGTGTTATAACCCACTGTCCAGTGTCTCAGCCTGGGTTAGTGTTATAACCCAATGGCCACTGTCCACTGTCTCAGCCTGGGTTAGTGTTATAACCCACTGTCCACTGTCTCAGCCTGGGTTAGCTTTAAAACCCACTGTCCACTGTCTCAGCCTGGGTTAGCTATAAAACCCACTGTCCACTGTCTCAGCCTGGGTTAGTGTTATAACCCACTGTCTCAGCCTGGGTTAGTGTTATAACCCACTGTCTCAGCCTGGGTTAGTGTTATAACCCACTGTCTTAGCCTGGGTTAGTGTTATAACCCACTGTCCACTGTCTCAGCCTGGGTTAGCTTTAAAACCCACTGTCCACTGTCTCAGCCTGGGTTAGTGTTATAACCCACTGTCCCCTGTCTCAGCCTGGGTTAGTGTTATAACCCACTGTCCACTGACTCAGCCTGGGTTAGTGTTATAACCCACTGTCCACTGTCTCAGCCTGGGTTAGTGTTATAACCCACTGTCCACTGTCTCAGCCTGGGTTAGTGTTATAACCCACTGTCCACTGTCTCAGCCTCGGTTAGTGTTATAACCCACTGTCTACTGTCTCAGCCTGGGTTAGCGTTATAACCCACTGTCCACTGTCGCAGGCTGGGTTAGTGTTATAACCCACTGTCAACTGTCTCAGCCTGGGTTAGTGTTATAACCCACTGTCCACTGTCTCTGCCTGGGTTAGTGTTATAACCCAATGTCCAATGTCTCAGCCTGGGTTAGTGTTATAACCCACTGTCCACTGTCTCAGCCTGGGTTAGTGTTATAACCCACTGTCTACTGTCTCAGCCTGGGTTAGTGTTATAACCCACTGTCCACTGTCTCAGCCTGGGTTAGTGTTATAACCCACTGGCCTTTTCTCAGCCTGGGTTAGTGTTATAACCCACTGTCCACTGTCTCAGCCTGGATTAGCTGTAAAACCCACTGTCCACTGTCTCAGCCTGGGTTAGTGTTATAACCCACTGGCCACTGACTCAGCCTGGGTTAGTGTTATAACCCACTATCCAGTGTCTCAGCCTGGGTTAGTGTTATAACCCAATGGCCACTGTCCACTGTCTCAGCCTGGGTTAGTGTTATAACCCACTGTCCACTGTCTCAGCCTGGGTTAGTGTTATAACCCACTGTCAACTGTCTCAGCCTGGGTTAGTGTTATAACCCACTGTCCACTGTCTCAGCCTGGGTTAGTGTTATAACCCACTGTCCACTGTCTCAGCCTGGGTTAGTGTTATAACCCACTGTCCACTGTCTCAGCCTGGGTTAGTGTTATAACCCACTGGCCTTTGTCTCAGCCTGGGTTAGTGTTATAACCCACTGTCCACTGTCTCAGCCTGGGTTAGCGTTATAACCCACTGTCCACTGTCTCAGCCTGGGTTAGCGTTATAACCCACTGTCCACTGTCTCAGCCTGGGTTAGCCGTAAAACCCACTGTCCACTGTCTCAGCCTGGGTTAGTGTTATAACCCACTGTCCACTGTCTCAGCCTGGGTTAGTGTTATAACCCACTGTCCACTGTCTCAGCCTGGGTTAGCGTTATAACCCACTGTCCACTGTCTCAGCCTGGGTTAGCTGTAAAACCCACTGTCCACTGTCTCAGCCTGGGTTAGTGTTATAACCCACTGTCCACTGTCTCAGCCTGGGTTAGCGTTATAACCCACTGTCCACTGTCTCAGCCTGGGTTAGTGTTATAACCCACTGTCCACTGTCTCAGCCTGGATTAGCTGTAAAACCCACTGTCCACTCTCTCAGCCTGGGTTAGTGTTATAACCCACTGGCCACTGACTCAGCCTGGGTTAGTGTTATAACCCACTGTCCAGTGTCTCAGCCTGGGTTAGTGTTATAACCCAATGGCCACTGTCCACTGTCTCAGCCTGGGTTAGTGTTATAACCCACTGTCCACTGTCTCAGCCTGGGTTAGCTTTAAAACCCACTGTTCACTGTCTCAGCCTGGGTTAGCTATAAAACCCACTGTCCACTGTCTCAGCCTGGGTTAGTGTTATAACCCACTGTCTCAGCCTGGGTTAGTGTTATAACCCACTGTCTTAGCCTGGGTTAGTGTTATAAACCACTGTCTTAGCCTGGGTTAGTGTTATAACCCACTGTCCACTGTCTCAGCCTGGGTTAGCTTTAAAACCCACTGTCCACTGTCTCAGCCTGGGTTAGTGTTATAACCCACTGTCCCCTGTCTCAGCCTGGGTTAGTGTTATAACCCACTGTCCACTGACTCAGCCTGGGTTAGTGTTATAACCCACTGTCCACTGTCTCAGCCTGGGTTAGTGTTATAACCCACTGTCCACTGTCTCAGCCTGGGTTAGTGTTATAACCCACTGTCCACTGTCTCAGCCTGGGTTAGTGTTATAACCCACTGTCTACTGTCTCAGCCTGGGTTAGCGTTATAACCCACTGTCCACTGTCTCAGGCTGGGTTAGTGTTATAACCCACTGTCAACTGTCTCAGCCTGGGTTAGTGTTATAACCCACTGTCCACTGTCTCAGCCTGGGTTAGTGTTATAACCCACTGTCCAATGTCTCAGCCTGGGTTAGTGTTATAACCCACTGTCCACTGTCTCAGCCTGGGTTAGTGTTATAACCCACTGTCTACTGTCTCAGCCTGGGTTAGTGTTATAACCCACTGTCCACTGTCTCAGCCTGGGTTAGTGTTATAACCCACTGGCCTTTTTCTCAGCCTGGGTTAGTGTTATAACCCACTGTCCACTGTCTCAGCCTGGGTTAGTGTTATAACCCACTGTCCACTGTCTCAGCCTGGGTTAGCGTTATAACCCACTGTCCACTGTCTCAGCCTGGGTTAGCCGTAAAACCCACTGTCCACTGTCTCAGCCTGGGTTAGTGTTATAACCCTCTGTCCACTGTCTCAGCCTGGGTTAGTGTTATAACCCACTGTCCACTGTCTCAGCCTGGGTTAGCGTTATAACCCACTGTCCACTGTCTCAGCCTGGGTTAGCTATAAAACCCACTGTCCACTGTCTCAGCCTGGGTTAGTGTTATAACCCACTGTCTCAGCCTGGGTTAGTGTTATAACCCACTGTCTTAGCCTGGGTTAGTGTTATAACCCACTGTCTTAGCCTGGGTTAGCGTTATAACCCACTGTCCACTGTCTCAGCCTTGGTTAGCCGTAAAACCCACTGTCCACTGTCTCAGCCTGGGTTAGTGTTATAACCCTCTGTCCACTGTCTCAGCCTGGGTTAGTGTTATAACCCACTGTCCACTGTCTCAGCCTGGGTTAGCGTTATAACCCACTGTCCACTGTCTCAGCCTGGGTTAGCTATAAAACCCACTGTCCACTGTCTCAGCCTGGGTTAGTGTTATAACCCACTGTCTCAGCCTGGGTTAGTGTTATAACCCACTGTCTTAGCCTGGGTGAGTGTTATAACCCACTGTCTTAGCCTGGGTTAGTGTTATAACCCACTGTCCACTGTCTCAGCCTGGGTTAGCTTTAAAACCCACTGTCCACTGTCTCAGCCTGGGTTAGTGTTATAACCCACTGTCCCCTGTCTCAGCCTGGGTTAGTGTTATAACCCACTGTCCACTGACTCAGCCTGGGTTAGTGTTATAACCCACTGTCCACTGTCTCAGCCTGGGTTAGTGTTATAACCCACTGTCCACTGTCTCAGCCTGGGTTAGTGTTATAACCCACTGTCCACTGTCTCAGCCTGGGTTAGTGTTATAACCCACTGTCTACTGTCTCAGCCTGGGTTAGCGTTATAACCCACTGTCCACTGTCTCAGGCTGGGTTAGTGTTATAACCCACTGTCAACTGTCTCAGCCTGGGTTAGTGTTATAACCCACTGTCCACTGTCTCAGCCTGGGTTAGTGTTATAACCCACTGTCCAATGTCTCAGCCTGGGTTAGTGTTATAACCCACTGTCCACTGTCTCAGCCTGGGTTAGTGTTATAACCCAGTGTCTACTGTCTCAGCCTGGGTTAGTGTTATAACCCACTGTCCACTGTCTCAGCCTGGGTTAGTGTTATAACCCACTGGCCTTTTCTCAGCCTGGGTTAGTGTTATAACCCACTGTCCACTGTCTCAGCCTGGGTTAGTGTTATAACCCACTGTCCACTGTCTCAGCCTGGGTTAGCGTTATAACCCACTGTCCACTGTCTCAGCCTGGGTTAGCCGTAAAACCCACTGTCCACTGTCTCAGCCTGGGTTAGTGTTATAACCCTCTGTCCACTGTCTCAGCCTGGGTTAGTGTTATAACCCACTGTCCACTGTCTCAGCCTGGGTTAGCGTTATAACCCACTGTCCACTGTCTCAGCCTGGGTTAGCTGTAAAACCCACTGTCCACTGTCTCAGCCTGGGTTAGTGTTATAAACCACTGTCCACTGTCTCAGCCTGGGTTAGCGTTATAACCCACTGTCCACTGTCTCAGCCTGTGTTAGTGTTATAACCCACTGTCCACTGTCTCAGCCTGGGTTAGTGTTATAACCCAATGGCCACTGTCCACTGTCTCAGCCTGGGTTAGTGTTATAACCCACTGTCCACTGTCTCAGCCTGGGTTAGCTGTAAAACCCACTGTCCACTGTCTCAGCCTGGGTTAGTGTTATAACCCACTGTCCACTGTCTCAGCCTGGGTTAGTGTTATAACCCACTGTCTCAGCCTGGGTTAGTGTTATAACCCACTGTCCACTGTCTCAGCCTGGGTTAGCTTTAAAACCCACTGTCCACTGTCTCAGCGTGGGTTAGTGTTATAACCCACTGTCCCCTGTCTCAGCCTGGGTTAGTGTTATAACCCACTGTCCACTGACTCAGCCTGGGTTAGTGTTATAACCCACTGTCCACTGTCTCAGCCTGGGTTAGCTTTAAAACCCACTGTCCACTGTCTCAGCCTGGGTTAGTGTTATAACCCCACTGTCCACTCTCTCAGCCTGGGTTAGCTGTAAAACCCACTGTCCACTGTCTCAGCCTGGGTTAGTTTTATAACCCACTGTCCACTGTCTCAGCCTGGGTTAGTGTTATAACCCACTGTCCACTGTCTCAGCCTGGGTTAGCGTTATAACCCACTGTCCACTGTCTCAGCCTGGGTTAGCTGTAAAACCCACTGTCCACTGTCTCAGCCTGGGTTAGTGTTATAACCCACTGTCCACTGTCTCAGCCTGGGTTAGTGTTATAACCCACTGGCCACTGTCCACTGTCTCAGCCTGGGTTAGTGTTATAACCCACTGTCCACTGTCTCAGCCTGGGTTAGCTTTAAAACCCACTGTCCACTGTCTCAGCCTGGGTTAGCTGTAAAACCCACTGTCCACTGTCTCAGCCTTGGTTAGTGTTATAACCCACTGTCTCAGCCTGGGTTAGTGTTATAACCTACTGTCCACTGTCTCAGCCTGGGTTAGCTTTAAAACCCACTGTCCACTGTCTCAGCCTGGGTTAGTGTTATAAACCCACTGGCCACTGTCCACTGTCTCAGCCTGGGTTAGCTTTAAAACCCACTGTCCACTGTCTCAGCCTGGGTTAGTGTTATAACCCACTTTCCACTGTCTCAGCCTGGGTTAGTGTTATAACCCACTGTCCACTGACTCAGCCTGGGTTAGTGTTATAACCCACTGTCCACTGTCTCAGCCTTGGTTAGTGTTATAACCCACTGGCCACTGTCCACTGTCTCAGCCTGGGTTAGCTTTAAAACCCACTGTCCACTGTCTCAGCCTGGGTTAGTGTTATAACCCACTGTCCACTCTCTCAGCCTGGGTTAGTGTTATAACCCACTGTCAACTGACTCAGCCTGGGTTAGTGTTATAACCCACTGTCCACTGTCTCAGCCTGGGTTAGCTTTAAAACCCACTGTCCACTGTCTCAGCCTGGGTTAGCTGTAAAACCCACTGTCCACTGTCTCAGCCTGGGTTAGCTTTAAAACCCACTGTCCACTGTCCACTGTCTCAGCCTGGGTTAGCTTTAAAACCCACTGTCCACTGTCCACTGTCTCAGCCTGGGTTAGCTTTAAAACCCACTGTCCACCGTCCACTG
Organism: Salmo salar; assembly: GCF_905237065.1. Classification (NCBI taxonomy): domain Eukaryota; kingdom Metazoa; phylum Chordata; class Actinopteri; order Salmoniformes; family Salmonidae; genus Salmo; species Salmo salar. The sequence continues at coordinate 73,001 of NW_025548578.1, forward strand.
TCTCAGACTGGGTTAGTGTTATAACCCACTGTCCACTGTCTCAGCCTGGGTTAGTGTTATAACCCACTGTCTACTGTCTCAGCCTGGGTTAATGTTATAACCCACTGTCCACTGTGTCAGCCTTGGTTAGTGTTATAACCCACTGTCCACTGTCTCAGCCTGGGTTAGTGTTATAACCCACTGTCTACTGTCTCTGCCTGGGTTAGTGTTATAACCCACTGCCCACTGTCCACTGTCTCAGCCTGGGTTAGCTTAAAAACCCACTGTCCACTGTCTCAGCCTGGGTTAGCTTTAATTAAAACCCACTGTCCACTGTCCACTGTCTCAGCCTGGGTTAGTGTTATAACCCACTGTCCACTGTCTCAGCCTGGGTTAGTGTTATAACCCACTGTCTACTGTCTCAGCCTGGGTTAGTGTTATAACCCACTGTCCACTGTCTCAGCCTGGGTTAGTGTTATAACCCACTGGCCTTTGTCTCAGCCTGGGTTAGTGTTATAACCCACTGTCCACTGTCTCAGCCTGGGTTAGTGTTATAACCCACTGTCCACTGTCTCAGCCTGGGTTAGCGTTATAACCCACTGTCCACTGTCTCAGCCTGGGTTAGCTGTAAAACCCACTGTCCACTGTCTCAGCCTGGGTTAGTGTTATAACCCACTGTCCACTGTCTCAGCCTGGGTTAGTGTTATAACCCACTGTCCACTGTCTCAGCCTGGGTTAGCGTTATAACCCACTGTCCACTGTCTCAGCCTGGGTTAGCTGTAAAACCCACTGTCCACTGTCTCAGCCTGGGTAGTGTTATAACCCACTGTCCACTGTCTCAGCCTGGGTTAGCGTTATAACCCACTGTCCACTGTCTCAGCCTGGGTTAGTGTTATAACCCACTGTCCACTGTCTCAGCCTGGATTAGCTGTAAAACCCACTGTCCACTGTCTCAGGCTGGGTTAGTGTTATAACCCACTGGCCACTGACTCAGCCTGGGTTAGTGTTATAACCCACTGTCCACTGTCTCAGCCTGGGTTAGTGTTATAACCCACTGTCCACTGACTCAGCCTGGGTTAGTGTTATAACCCACTGCCCACTGTCTCAGCCTTGGTTAGTGTTATAACCCACTGGCCACTGTCCACTGTCTCAGCCTGGGTTAGCTTTAAAACCCACTGTCCACTGTCTCAGCCTGGGTTAGTGTTATAACCCACTGTCCACTCTCTCAGCCTGGGTTAGTGTTATAACCCACTGTCCACTGACTCAGCCTGGGTTAGTGTTATAACCCACTGTCCACTGTCTCAGCCTGGGTTAGCTTTAAAACCCACTGTCCACTGTCTCAGCCTGGGTTAGCTGTAAAACCCACTGTCCACTGTCTCAGCCTGGGTTAGTGTTATAACCCTCTGTCCACTGTCTCAGCCTGGGTTAGTGTTATAACCCACTGTCCACTGTCTCAGCCTGGGTTAGCGTTATAACCCACTGTCCACTGTCTCAGCCTGGGTTAGCTGTAAAACCCACTGTCCACTGTCTCAGCCTGGGTTAGTGTTATAACCCACTGTCCACTGTCTCAGCCTGGGTTAGCGTTATAACCCACTGTCCACTGTCTCAGCCTGTGTTAGTGTTATAACCCACTGTCCACTGTCTCAGCCTGGGTTAGTGTTATAACCCAATGGCCACTGTCCACTGTCTCAGCCTGGGTTAGTGTTATAACCCACTGTCCACTGTCTCAGCCTGGGTTAGCTGTAAAACCCACTGTCCACTGTCTCAGCCTGGGTTAGTGTTATAACCCACTGTCCACTGTCTCAGCCTGGGTTAGTGTTATAACCCACTGTCTCAGCCTGGGTTAGTGTTATAACCCACTGTCCACTGTCTCAGCCTGGGTTAGCTTTAAAACCCACTGTCCACTGTCTCAGCGTGGGTTAGTGTTATAACCCACTGTCCCCTGTCTCAGCCTGGGTTAGTGTTATAACCCACTGTCCACTGACTCAGCCTGGGTTAGTGTTATAACCCACTGTCCACTGTCTCAGCCTGGGTTAGCTTTAAAACCCACTGTCCACTGTCTCAGCCTGGGTTAGTGTTATAACCCACTGTCCACTCTCTCAGCCTGGGTTAGCTGTAAAACCCACTGTCCACTGTCTCAGCCTGGGTTAGTTTTATAACCCACTGTCCACTGTCTCAGCCTGGGTTAGTGTTATAACCCACTGTCCACTGTCTCAGCCTGGGTTAGCGTTATAACCCACTGTCCACTGTCTCAGCCTGGGTTAGCTGTAAAACCCACTGTCCACTGTCTCAGCCTGGGTTAGTGTTATAACCCACTGTCCACTGTCTCAGCCTGGGTTAGTGTTATAACCCACTGGCCACTGTCCACTGTCTCAGCCTGGGTTAGTGTTATAACCCACTGTCCACTGTCTCAGCCTGGGTTAGCTTTAAAACCCACTGTCCACTGTCTCAGCCTGGGTTAGCTGTAAAACCCACTGTCCACTGTCTCAGCCTTGGTTAGTGTTATAACCCACTGTCTCAGCCTGGGTTAGTGTTATAACCCACTGTCCACTGTCTCAGCCTGGGTTAGCTTTAAAACCCACTGTCCACTGTCTCAGCCTGGGTTAGTGTTATAACCCACTGGCCACTGTCCACTGTCTCAGCCTGGGTTAGCTTTAAAACCCACTGTCCACTGTCTCAGCCTGGGTTAGTGTTATAACCCACTTTCCACTGTCTCAGCCTGGGTTAGTGTTATAACCCACTGTCCACTGACTCAGCCTGGGTTAGTGTTATAACCCACTGTCCACTGTCTCAGCCTTGGTTAGTGTTATAACCCACTGGCCACTGTCCACTGTCTCAGCCTGGGTTAGCTTTAAAACCCACTGTCCACTGTCTCAGCCTGGGTTAGTGTTATAACCCACTGTCCACTCTCTCAGCCTGGGTTAGTGTTATAACCCACTGTCAACTGACTCAGCCTGGGTTAGTGTTATAACCCACTGTCCACTGTCTCAGCCTGGGTTAGCTTTAAAACCCACTGTCCACTGTCTCAGCCTGGGTTAGCTGTAAAACCCACTGTCCACTGTCTCAGCCTGGGTTAGCTTTAAAACCCACTGTCCACTGTCCACTGTCTCAGCCTGGGTTAGCTTTAAAACCCACTGTCCACTGTCCACTGTCTCAGCCTGGGTTAGCTTTAAAACCCACTGTCCACCGTCCACTGTCTCAGACTGGGTTAGTGTTATAACCCACTGTCCACTGTCTCAGCCTGGGTTAGTGTTATAACCCACTGTCTACTGTCTCAGCCTGGGTTAATGTTATAACCCACTGTCCACTGTGTCAGCCTTGGTTAGTGTTATAACCCACTGTCCACTGTCTCAGCCTGGGTTAGTGTTATAACCCACTGTCTACTGTCTCTGCCTGGGTTAGTGTTATAACCCACTGCCCACTGTCCACTGTCTCAGCCTGGGTTAGCTTAAAAACCCACTGTCCACTGTCTCAGCCTGGGTTAGCTTTAATTAAAACCCACTGTCCACTGTCCACTGTCTCAGCCTGGGTTAGTGTTATAACCCACTGTCCACTGTCTCAGCCTGGGTTAGTGTTATAACCCACTGTCTACTGTCTCAGCCTGGGTTAGTGTTATAACCCACTGTCCACTGTCTCAGCCTGGGTTAGTGTTATAACCCACTGGCCTTTGTCTCAGCCTGGGTTAGTGTTATAACCCACTGTCCACTGTCTCAGCCTGGGTTAGTGTTATAACCCACTGTCCACTGTCTCAGCCTGGGTTAGCGTTATAACCCACTGTCCACTGTCTCAGCCTGGGTTAGCTGTAAAACCCACTGTCCACTGTCTCAGCCTGGGTTAGTGTTATAACCCACTGTCCACTGTCTCAGCCTGGGTTAGTGTTATAACCCACTGTCCACTGTCTCAGCCTGGGTTAGCGTTATAACCCACTGTCCACTGTCTCAGCCTGGGTTAGCTGTAAAACCCACTGTCCACTGTCTCAGCCTGGGTAGTGTTATAACCCACTGTCCACTGTCTCAGCCTGGGTTAGCGTTATAACCCACTGTCCACTGTCTCAGCCTGGGTTAGTGTTATAACCCACTGTCCACTGTCTCAGCCTGGATTAGCTGTAAAACCCACTGTCCACTGTCTCAGGCTGGGTTAGTGTTATAACCCACTGGCCACTGACTCAGCCTGGGTTAGTGTTATAACCCACTGTCCACTGTCTCAGCCTGGGTTAGTGTTATAACCCACTGTCCACTGACTCAGCCTGGGTTAGTGTTATAACCCACTGCCCACTGTCTCAGCCTTGGTTAGTGTTATAACCCACTGGCCACTGTCCACTGTCTCAGCCTGGGTTAGCTTTAAAACCCACTGTCCACTGTCTCAGCCTGGGTTAGCGTTATAACCCACTGTCCACTGTCTCAGCCTGGGTTAGCTGTAAAACCCACTGTCCACTGTCTCAGCCTGGGTTAGTGTTATAACCCACTGTCCACTGTCTCAGCCTGGGTTAGCGTTATAACCCACTGTCCACTGTCTCAGCCTGTGTTAGTGTTATAACCCACTGTCCACTGTCTCAGCCTGGGTTAGTGTTATAACCCAATGGCCACTGTCCACTGTCTCAGCCTGGGTTAGTGTTATAACCCACTGTCCACTGTCTCAGCCTGGGTTAGCTGTAAAACCCACTGTCCACTGTCTCAGCCTGGGTTAGTGTTATAACCCACTGTCCACTGTCTCAGCCTGGGTTAGTGTTATAACCCACTGTCTCAGCCTGGGTTAGTGTTATAACCCACTGTCCACTGTCTCAGCCTGGGTTAGCTTTAAAACCCACTGTCCACTGTCTCAGCGTGGGTTAGTGTTATAACCCACTGTCCCCTGTCTCAGCCTGGGTTAGTGTTATAACCCACTGTCCACTGACTCAGCCTGGGTTAGTGTTATAACCCACTGTCCACTGTCTCAGCCTGGGTTAGCTTTAAAACCCACTGTCCACTGTCTCAGCCTGGGTTAGTGTTATAACCCACTGTCCACTCTCTCAGCCTGGGTTAGCTGTAAAACCCACTGTCCACTGTCTCAGCCTGGGTTAGTTTTATAACCCACTGTCCACTGTCTCAGCCTGGGTTAGTGTTATAACCCACTGTCCACTGTCTCAGCCTGGGTTAGCGTTATAACCCACTGTCCACTGTCTCAGCCTGGGTTAGCTGTAAAACCCACTGTCCACTGTCTCAGCCTGGGTTAGTGTTATAACCCACTGTCCACTGTCTCAGCCTGGGTTAGTGTTATAACCCACTGGCCACTGTCCACTGTCTCAGCCTGGGTTAGTGTTATAACCCACTGTCCACTGTCTCAGCCTGGGTTAGCTTTAAAACCCACTGTCCACTGTCTCAGCCTGGGTTAGCTGTAAAACCCACTGTCCACTGTCTCAGCCTTGGTTAGTGTTATAACCCACTGTCTCAGCCTGGGTTAGTGTTATAACCCACTGTCCACTGTCTCAGCCTGGGTTAGCTTTAAAACCCACTGTCCACTGTCTCAGCCTGGGTTAGTGTTATAACCCACTGGCCACTGTCCACTGTCTCAGCCTGGGTTAGCTTTAAAACCCACTGTCCACTGTCTCAGCCTGGGTTAGTGTTATAACCCACTTTCCACTGTCTCAGCCTGGGTTAGTGTTATAACCCACTGTCCACTGACTCAGCCTGGGTTAGTGTTATAACCCACTGTCCACTGTCTCAGCCTTGGTTAGTGTTATAACCCACTGGCCACTGTCCACTGTCTCAGCCTGGGTTAGCTTTAAAACCCACTGTCCACTGTCTCAGCCTGGGTTAGTGTTATAACCCACTGTCCACTCTCTCAGCCTGGGTTAGTGTTATAACCCACTGTCAACTGACTCAGCCTGGGTTAGTGTTATAACCCACTGTCCACTGTCTCAGCCTGGGTTAGCTTTAAAACCCACTGTCCACTGTCTCAGCCTGGGTTAGCTGTAAAACCCACTGTCCACTGTCTCAGCCTGGGTTAGCTTTAAAACCCACTGTCCACTGTCCACTGTCTCAGCCTGGGTTAGCTTTAAAACCCACTGTCCACTGTCCACTGTCTCAGCCTGGGTTAGCTTTAAAACCCACTGTCCACCGTCCACTGTCTCAGACTGGGTTAGTGTTATAACCCACTGTCCACTGTCTCAGCCTGGGTTAGTGTTATAACCCACTGTCTACTGTCTCAGCCTGGGTTAATGTTATAACCCACTGTCCACTGTGTCAGCCTTGGTTAGTGTTATAACCCACTGTCCACTGTCTCAGCCTGGGTTAGTGTTATAACCCACTGTCTACTGTCTCTGCCTGGGTTAGTGTTATAACCCACTGCCCACTGTCCACTGTCTCAGCCTGGGTTAGCTTAAAAACCCACTGTCCACTGTCTCAGCCTGGGTTAGCTTTAATTAAAACCCACTGTCCACTGTCCACTGTCTCAGCCTGGGTTAGTGTTATAACCCACTGTCCACTGTCTCAGCCTGGGTTAGTGTTATAACCCACTGGCCTTTGTCTCAGCCTGGGTTAGTGTTATAACCCACTGTCCACTGTCTCAGCCTGGGTTAGTGTTATAACCCACTGTCCACTGTCTCAGCCTGGGTTAGCGTTATAACCCACTGTCCACTGTCTCAGCCTGGGTTAGCTGTAAAACCCACTGTCCACTGTCTCAGCCTGGGTTAGTGTTATAACCCACTGTCCACTGTCTCAGCCTGGGTTAGTGTTATAACCCACTGTCCACTGTCTCAGCCTGGGTTAGCGTTATAACCCACTGTCCACTGTCTCAGCCTGGGTTAGCTGTAAAACCCACTGTCCACTGTCTCAGCCTGGGTAGTGTTATAACCCACTGTCCACTGTCTCAGCCTGGGTTAGCGTTATAACCCACTGTCCACTGTCTCAGCCTGGGTTAGTGTTATAACCCACTGTCCACTGTCTCAGCCTGGATTAGCTGTAAAACCCACTGTCCACTGTCTCAGGCTGGGTTAGTGTTATAACCCACTGGCCACTGACTCAGCCTGGGTTAGTGTTATAACCCACTGTCCACTGTCTCAGCCTGGGTTAGTGTTATAACCCACTGTCCACTGACTCAGCCTGGGTTAGTGTTATAACCCACTGCCCACTGTCTCAGCCTTGGTTAGTGTTATAACCCACTGGCCACTGTCCACTGTCTCAGCCTGGGTTAGCTTTAAAACCCACTGTCCACTGTCTCAGCCTGGGTTAGTGTTATAACCCACTGTCCACTCTCTCAGCCTGGGTTAGTGTTATAACCCACTGTCCACTGACTCAGCCTGGGTTAGTGTTATAACCCACTGTCCACTGTCTCAGCCTGGGTTAGCTTTAAAACCCACTGTCCACTGTCTCAGCCTGGGTTAGCTGTAAAACCCACTGTCCACTGTCTCAGCCTGGGTTAGTGTTATAACCCACTGGCCACTGTCCACTGTCTCAGCCAGGGTTAGCTTTAAAACCCACTGTCCACTGTACACTGTCTCAGCCTGGGTTAGCTTTAAAACCCACTGTCCACTGTCCACTGTCTCAGCCTGGGTTAGCTTTAAAACCCACTGTCCACCGTCCACTGTCTCAGCCTGGGTTAGTGTTATAACCCACTGTCTACTGTCTCAGCCTGGGTTAATGTTATAACCCACTGTCCACTGTCTCAGCCTGGGTTAGTGTTATAACCCACTGTCCACTGTCTCAGCCTGGGTTAGTGTTATAACCCACTGTCTACTGTCTCAGCCTGGGTTAGTGTTATAACCCACTGTCTACTGTCTCAGCCTGGGTTAGTGTTATAACCCACTGTCCACTGTCTCAGGCTGGGTTAGTGTTATAACCCACTGTCCACTGTCTCAGCCTGGGTTAGTGTTTTAACCCACTGTACACTGTCTACTGTGACAGCCTGGGTTAGTGTTATAACCCACTGTCCACTGTCTCAGCCTGGGTTAGTGTTATAACCCACTGTCCACCGTCCACTGTCTCAGCCTGGGTTAGTGTTATAACCCACTGTCTACTGTCTCAGCCTGGGTTAGTGTTATAACCCACTGTCCACTGTCTCAGCCTGGGTTAGTGTTATAACCCACTGTCTACTGTCTCAGCCTTGGTTAGTGTTATAACCCACTGTCCACTGTGTCAGCCTGGGTTAGTGTTATAACCCACTGCCCACTGTCCACTGTCTCAGCCTGGGTTAGCGTTATAACCCACTGTCCACTGTCTCAGCCTGGGTTAGTGTTATAACCCACTGTACACTGTCTCAGCCTGGGTTAGTGTTATAACCCACTGTCCACTGTCTCAGCCTGGGTTAGTGTTATAACCCACTGTCCACTGTCTCAGCCTGGGTTAGTGTTATAACCCACTGTCCACTGTCTCAGACTGGGTTAGCGTTATAACCCACTGTCCACTGTCTCAGCCTGGGTTAGTGTTATATCCCACTGTCCACTGTCTCAGCCTGGGTTAGCGTTATAACCCACTGTCCACTGTCTCAGCCTGGGTTAGTGTTATAACCCACTGTCCACTGACTCAGCCTGGGTTAGTGTTATAACCCACTGTCCACTGTCTCAGCCTGGGTTAGTGTTATAACCCACTGTCCACTGTCTCAGCCTGGGTTAGCTGTAAAACCCACTGTCCACTGTCTCAGCCTGGGTTAGCTGTACAACCCACTGTCCACTGTCTCAGCCTGGGTTAGCGTTATAACCCACTGTCCACTGTCTCAGACTGGGTTAGCGTTATAACCCACTGTCCACTGTCTCAGCCTGGGTTAGTGTTATAACCCACTGTCAACTGTCTCAGCCTGGGTTAGTGTTATAACCCACGTCCACTGTCTCAGGCTGGGTTAGTGTTATAACCCACTGTCCACTGTCTCAGCCTGGGTTAGTCCCACTGTCCACTGTCTCAGCCTGGGTTAGTGTTATAACCCACTGTACACTGTCTCAGCCTGGGTTAGTGTTATAACCCACTGTCCACTGACTCAGCCTGGGTTAGTGTTATAACCCACTGTCCACTGTCTCAGCCCGGGTTAGTGTTATAACCCACTGTACACTGTCTCAGCCTGGGTTAGTGTTATAACCCACTGTCTCAGGCTGGGTTAGTGTTATAACCCACTGTCCACTGTTTCAGCCTGGGTTAGTGTTATAACCCACTGTCCACTGTCTCAGCCCGGGTTAGCTGTAACACCCACCTTCCAATGTCTCAGCTTGGGTTAGCTGTAAAACCCACTGTCCACTGTCTCAGCCTGGGTTAGCTGTAACACCCGACCTTCCAATGTCTCAGCCTGGGTTAGCTGTAAAATCCACTGTCCACTGCAGGAAGAGAGGCTGGGTTAGCTGTAAAATCCACTGTCCACTGCAGGAAGAAATTCTGCAGTGCTGCTGTCCATGTCCACTTGATCTTCCCCTATTGGTGGGAAACTCTTTCGCCTTTCAGCACAGAGCACAGACACTGCTAACCATTGGTCGGCCACAGACACACAGACATAGAGAGCACTGAGAGAATTTTTTCAAAGTATGGCGCTTCAGATGTCAAGATGTAATCTTGTGGATAGTCCAAAAGCCCTGCTGATTCTCAGAAATCCCAGCAACCAGTGGAACATGGCACACAGAAGCACAGCATCCATTTAGCCTAGTAGTGCAGTGAAATATGATTTTGGGAGTCTGGATGAGTCTCCCAGCTGGCTTCACTCACTGTGTTCTGTGAAAACTAGATTTACTGCACCTACCCATCTGCAGACACTCAAGAAAGGTGTTTAGAGAGGCTCTTAGACCACTCTCCTCTCCCCCTTTTTCTCTACTTCATTTTTCTTCTCTTCTCCCCTCTCCCCTTTTTCTCTACTTCATTTTATCTTCTCTTCTCCCCTCTCCCCCTTTTCTCTACTTCATTTTTTCTTCTCTTCTCCCCTCTCCCCCTTTTCTCTACTTCCTCTTCTCTTCTCTCCTCCCCGTCTCCTCTACCACCTTTTCTCTACTTGATCTTCTCTCCGCTTCTCCCTCTCCTCTCCTCTCCTCCTTTTTTCTACTTCCTCTCCTCTCCTCTCCTCCTTTTTTCTACTTCCTCTCCTCTCCTCTCCTCCTCCTTTTTTCTACTTCCTCTCCTCATTTTTTCTACTTCCTCTCCTCCTTTTTTCTACTCTCTCTTCTCTTCTCTTCTCTTCTCTTCTCTTCTCTTCTCTTCTCTTCTCTTCTCTTCTCTTCTCTTCTCTTCTCTTCTCTTCTCTTCTCTTCTCTTCTCTTCTCTGTACCTTAGTGCCTGTCTGCCTGGTATTAACCCTCTGGTATTAGGGAGTTCCAGATCAAGTATAGTCATGATTCTATCTAAACAATGCAGCTGTGTATGTCTCGTCTCCTCCTTCAGACACAACACAGAGTGCAGGGAACAGGGTTCAGTTTACTTTCCTCTCTCTCCACTTACAGAGAGCCAGACAGTCATTCCCAGAAGCAGATGCTTCCCTCCTCACATATTGGTGTAAGCATGGCTCATATTTCTTATACCAGTCATCCTTTCAACTCCATGATCTGAAGTGAACAAGTGCACACTTTGGGAGACAGGATAGATGATTGGAAAGCAGGGCGTGAAAAATGATTGGTTTAGTGTCCTCTCTACTTCCAGAAAGCCAGTATCATTCCCAGATAGCCAGTTGCTATGTTCCACACATATACAGTACATCTCTATCACTGTATCTATGACTAAGAACCATCGGAGGATCTCGTCCCATCAGTGTCTGTGTCTGTGTCTGTGTCTGTGTCTGTGTCTGTGTCTGTGTCTGTCTGTGTCTGTCTGTGTCTGTCTGTGTCTGTCTGTGTCTGTCTGTGTCTGTCTGTGTCTGTCTGTGTCTGTCTGTGTCTGTCTGTGTCTGTCTGTGTCTGTCTGTCTGTGTGTGTGTGGAGGAAGACAGGAAGGAAGGAAGGAAGGAAGGAAGGAAGGAAGGAAGGAAGGAAGGAAGGAAGGAAGGAAGGAAGGAAGGAAGGAAGGAAGGAAGGAAGGAAGGAAGGAAGGAAGGAAGGAAGGAAGGAAGGAAGGAAGGAAGGAAGGAAGGAAGGAAGGAAGACAGGCATACAGACAGGCAAACAGACAGTCAGGTAGGCATACAGACAGGCAAAGAGGCAGGTAGTCAGGTAGGCATACAGACAGTCAGGTAGGCATACAGACAGGCAGACAGGCAGGCAGGCAGACAGGCAGACAGGCAGACAGGCAGGCTTCCTATTCTAGTCAAGTGCTCAATGAGAACACCATGCCAAAATCCATGTTGTCCTGGCTGACATTTTAAAAGCATTTTTAACTGACATGATTGAGCCATAAATCAATCATCCTTGGAAAAAAACTCAAATCCAGATGTGAAAAATGAGCATTGGTGGTGCTTGACATTTGGTAACATGCCGGCTAAAGTTCTTCAATATCCCTGAGCTACAGTTATGTTTGGGGATACATCGTGCTTGTTTTTTAAGCAAGAGAGATTTCCAGTAGTGTTAATGGTTAGGAGTTTCATACCTAGCGACCGCATCACGCTGTACCAATAATTAGAGTAACGCGTACCCTCCTGTGTCTAATTTCTACATTACATAACAAGAAGTAATTGGAAAGGATAAGGTATTCATTCTGAAGGTACAGGCAGGTCCCTAATGGCTTGCTGAGAGGGTTAATAGGTTGGTCATTTAGCATCTAACTAGAGTTGCTGTTACTGCCAGAGCCTCTAACCACTGTCCCACTAGCTGCTGACAAGGCCTTTATTATCATCAGTAACTCATGTGCTGCTTCTGAGGAGAACACTGAACATCTGAACACATTGGAAATGAAACCTGCAAATTAGCCATTTTCTGCTGATGTTTAAAAGCTCATTTTCTCCCACGCAGATACACAGCTTCAATTATTACATTCTGTGCATCAAGCCATATCATTGTAGTCTAGATAGCCCACATACATTCCAGAAGTAATGAGGGGGATAAACCATATCTGGCTTTGTCCAAAATGGCACCCTTTTCTCTATATAGTGCACTATATTTGACCAGAGCCCTATGCAGGCCCTGGTAAAAAGTAGTGCACTATATAGGGAATAGGGACCCGTCTTAGACGCAAGCCATAACATTGAAGTCTAGATAGCCCACATTCATGTTCAGAAGCATTTAGGGGGATCCATCCAGCATCTCTGTCTTTAAGATGTTAAATTCTGCTTTAATAGCTTATTTCCATATGCTTTCATCTGCAGAATGTGGTGATGTCATAATTCTCCATGGAGCTCCCTCTTCCTCCCTCCTCCTCCTCCTCTTCTCTTTTGTCTATGACTCTCACTGGCAGCTAGATATTGTAGCTTGCCCTATTAAAGTCAGCAGAGCCCACATACAGAAACATATCTACAGCATTTACCTGGCTATCCCCTTCTGATGCTAACCTGTCTGCTACATTCACCTGGCTATAGTCTGCTGATGCTAGCCTGTCTGCTACATTTACCTGGCTATCCCCTTCTGATGCTAACCTGTCTGCTACATTTACCTGGCTATCCCCTTCTGATGCTAACCTGTCTGCTACATTCACCTGGCTATACCCTTCTGATGCTAACCTGTCTGCTACATTCACCTGGCTATACCCTGCTGATGCTAGCCTGTCTGCTACATTCACCTGGCTATACCCTGCTGATGCTAACCTGTCTGCTACATTCACCTGGCTCTATCCCTTGCTGATGCTAACCTGTCTGCTACATTCACCTGGCTATACCCTGCTGATGCTAACCTGTCTGCTACATTCACCTGGCTATCTGCTACATTCACCTGGCTATACCCTGCTGATGCTAACCTGTCTGCTACATTCACCTGGCTATAGCCTGCTGATTCTAACCTGTCTGCTACATTCACCTGGCTATACCCTGCTGATGCTAACCTGTCTGCTACATTCACCTGGCTATACCCCGCTGATGCTAACCTGTCTGCTACATTCACCTGGCTATACCCTGCTGATGCTAACCTGTCTGCTACATTCACCTGGCTATCTGCTACATTCACCTGGCTATACCCTGCTGATGCTAACCTGTCTGCTACATTCACCTGGCTATAGCCTGCTGATGATAACCTGTCTGCTACATTCACCTGGCTATACCCTGCTGATGCTAACCTGTCTGCTACATTCACCTGGCTATACCCTGCTGATGCTAACCTGTCTGCTACATTCACCTGGCTATACCCTGCTGATGCTAACCTGTCTGCTACATTCACCTGGCTATAGCCTGCTGGTGCTAGCCTGTACTAGCTTATTGCTGAGGCAGTATTAGGGCAGTGCTAGCCTATTGCTGAGGCAGTATTAGGGCAGTGCTAGCCTATTGCTGAGGCAGTATTGGGGCAGCGCTAGCCTATTGCTGAGGCAGTATCAGGGCAGTGCTAGCTTATTGCTGAGGCAGTATTAGGGCAGTGCTAGCCTATTGCTGCCAGTATTTCTATTCAGGAGTGTATACATTGATATGTTACACCTATGGATGAGTGAACCAGACTATAGGGAAAGTGGTGGCCAGACCTCCTGGAGCTCAGTACATCAGGATGCGTACCAAATGACACACTATTCTCTATGTAGTTCACTACCTTGACCAGAACCAATAGAGCTCTGGCCAAAAGAGGTTCACTATGTAGGGAATAAGGTGCCATTTGGGATGGACTTTCAGACTGTTGCTGGGCTCTCCTCACAGGTCACCTGATCTCTACTCACTACAGCCCATTGAAGCCCATTACAGTAAACGCCATGTTATCCACCCTCCATTACACTCTCATTCAGAAGGGATCATGGGACTGTAAATAACATGTACAGTTTATAAAGCAATGAGGTCTACTCTACTGTGTGTGCACGGGTGTGTGTGTGTGTGTGTGTGTGTGTGTGTGTGTGTGTGTGTGTGTGTGTGTGTGTGTGTGTGTGTGTGTGATGAGAAGTATAATCTCCCTCTCACCAGTCTACGTATCTCCCTCTCACACTCCCTCTTGATGCGGGTGATCTCCTCCTGGTGTACATGATAGACGGAGCGTATCTCAGAAGCCTTGGTCTTGTCTGCCTGTACGGCCAAGTTCAGAGCTTCCTCCATCTGTCTCTTCATGCCCTTCAGCTCATAGATCTCCTGCTGTAGTCTGCTCCTCTCCCCCTCAAAACCACGCCTGGCCTCCTCACGCGCCTCCGCAAACAGAGCTGTCTTCACCTGACAGGGAGGGGAGGTTACCCAGAGGTTAGAGTGGTGGACCAGTAACCAGAAGGTCTGCTGCTGCAAGTTCCCTGATGGACTGAACTGGCTACTGTAGGGCTGCTGATATCAGAACATTACAACAACAAAAAACATTATCGTTGTGGCCTTGACCACCTAAACATCTCCCGGGATGCTGCACTGCAGCTGAACCTGTGCTGCATCTAGCCTCTCCTGTGTGTGTATGTATCAGTGGTGTCCAGGGGGACCATTCTCTCCTGTGTGTGTATGTATCAGTGGTGTCCAGGGGGTTGGGAATAATATAAGACAGCAAAAATATGAACTTCCGATTCCAATTCTGACAGTGAAGTTGTATTGTATGGTACCTTGTCTGTGGATCCATCTCGCAGCGCATTAACCAGCGCCTGTAGTCTCTGGATCTCTCCGTCTTTGATCTTGATAACCCTCATCAGCTCCAGCTCGTGGCTCCGTAGCAGCGTCTCCCTGAGTCCCTGGAGCTCCTTGGTCTTCTCCTCGTGGAGCTTGGCCTTCAGCTCAGTCACCACCACCGTAGACTTGTGCTGCTCATGTCTCACCTCGTGGCTCTTCTCTCTCTCCAGTTTACTAACCTAGACAAAGAGAGAGAAAGAAAGAAAGAGAGAGAGACAGGGAGAGAGAGGGGGACGGACGGAGAGAAAGCGAGTGAGAGAGAGAGAGAGAGAGAGAGAGAGAGAGAGAGAGAGAGAGAGAGAGAGAGAGAGAGAGAGAGAGAGAGAAAGAAAGAGAAACAAGAGACATTACATACACTCATAGCCAGAGTTGGACAGACCTCTCTGTATGTCTAGCTTATTGACCAACAGAGAGAGATGGACGGACGGATAGACACCAGACAGAGCGACATGAGACATCACAGACACTCACAGCCCAGCAGCAAAACCACTCAGAACACATTCAGTCAGATCGACGCGAGCCAGTGTTCTGAAACGCTGAAAGCTTTGATGTTATGACCCCAGGATTCATACTATGCTGTCACTTTAGATGAGGGGGATCCATTGTTACAGTAGGTTGTAGAGATTGAAGGTTGGGTCAGGTCATTTGTTTTGTACACTGCTGCTACTCGCTGTTTATTATCTATGCATAGTCACTTCACCCCCACCTACATGTACAAATTACCTTAACTAACCTGTACCCCAGCACACTGACTCAGAACCGGTACCCCCTGTATATAGCCTCGTTATTGTTATTTTATTGTGTTACTTTTTATTATTACTTTTTATTTTAGTCTACTTGGTAAATATTTTCTTAACTCTTTCTTGAACTGCATTGTTGGTTAAGGGCTTGTAAGTAAGTATTTCACGGTAAAGTCTACACTTGTTGTATTCAGCACATGTGACAAATAAAGTTTGATTTGATATCTAGCCTACATGCAGAGAAGTTCCCATTGGCTCTAGTCATACTACATAGTATGTGTCCCCCTAGTAACCCACAGGTTCATTTAGGGTCATATTGAGTCTCTCCCAACACTTTAACACTGACTGACAGGTGCTGCTCCAGGCAGACCAACCACAAATAGCCCTGCACCGAATGGACCACTACAGATGGTCCAATGTACTGTACGCATGGCTAGAGAAACAACAGATTACAGAGTACTAATGGAAGGAGAGGGAGGGAGGGAGGGAGGGAGGGAGGGAGGGAGGGAGGGAGGGAGGGAGGGAGGGAGGGAGGGAGGGAGGGAGGGAGGGAGGGAGGGAGGGAGGGAGGGAGGGAGGGAGGGAGGGAGGGAGGGAGGGAGGGGTCTACAGATGTTATAACTGTATCCCCTGTTAGTCTACAGATGTTATAACTGTATCCCCTGTTAGTCTACAGATGTTATAACTGTATCCTCTGTTGGTGTACAGATGTTATAACTGTATCCCCTGTTAGTCTACAGATGTTATAACTGTATCCTCTGTTGGTCTACAGATGTTATAACTGTATCCTCTGTTGGTCTACAGATGTTATAACTGTATCCTCTGTTGGTCTACAGATGTTATAAGTGTATCCTCTGTTGGTCTACAGATGTTATAACTGTATCCTCTGTTAGTCTACAGATGTTATAACTGTATCCTCTGTTGGTCTACAGATGTTATAACTGTATCCTCTGTTGGTCTACAGATGTTATAACTGTATCCCCTGTTGGTCTACAGATGTTATAACTGTATCCTCTGTTAGTCTACAGATGTTATAACTGTATCCTCTGTTAGTCTACAGATGTTATAACTGTATCCTCTGTTGGTCTACAGATGTTATAACTGTATCCTCTGTTGGTCTACAGATGTTATAACTGTATCCTCTGTTGTCTACTCTAAGCTCTCATCCAGTAATGGCACAAATCTCTTCAGTAGTTACAGGGGATAGCGGTGGCAATGCAGATGTAAATCAGCATAACTCTGGTCCCTGTCTGTAGAGTCTACAGGCCATGTAAACCAGCATAACTCTGGTCCCTGTCTGTAGAGTCTACAGGCCATGTAAACCAGCATAACTCTGGTCCCTGTCTGTAGAGTCTACAGGCCATGTAAACCAGCATAACTCTGGTCCCTGTCTGTAGAGTCTACAGGCCATGTAAACCAGCATAACTCTGGTCCCTGTCTGTAGAGTCTACAGGCCATGTAAATCAGCATAACTCTGGTCCCTGTCTGTAGAGTCTACAGGCCATGTAAACCAGCATAACTCTGGTCCTTGTCTGTAGAGTCTACAGGCCATGTAAATCAGCATAACTCTGGTCCCTGTCTGTAGAGTCTACAGGCCATGTAAACCAGTATAACTCTGGTCCCTGTCTGTAGAGTCTACAGGCCATGTAAATCAGCATAACTCTGGTCCCTGTCTGTAGAGTCTGCAGGCCATGTAAATCAGCATAACTCTGGTCCCTGTCTGTAGAGTCTGCAGGCCATGTAAACCAGCATAACTCTGGTCCCTGTCTGTAGAGTCTGCAGGCCTATATATTAGTTTGTAACAGCTCCAGCCATATGGACTCCAAGCTTTGCCCCTCAAGTCTCCCTGAGAGCCGTGGCACCTTCAAAGAAATGATGATGAATGATATCTCTGTCTGTCTGTCTGTCTGTCTGTCTGTCTGTCTGTCTGTCTGTCTGTCTGTCTGTCTGTCTGTCTGTCTGTCTGTCTGTCTGTCTGTCTGTCTGTCTGTCTGTCTGTCTGTCAGTCAGTCAGTCCTAAAATTGACTTCCCTGAGATCAAGAGTAGCATAGCAGGCCATACAGCTGAGTGAAAACTGAACCCCCCAACCTAAGTGGAGATCTAACAGAGAGACTGAAGCATCCATTTGAAATGAGAAGATTTTCCCGAATGAAACACATTTATGCCGTAAATGATATATGTCACTAATAGGTCAAAATAATAGATAGATATACTGTAATAGTAATACTAGTACTACTAATATATTATATACTGGTATACTGTAATAATAATACTACTAATATATTATATACTGGTATACTGTAATAATAATACTACTAATATATTATATACTGGTATACTGTAATAATAATACTACTAATATATTATATACTGGTATACTGTAATAATACTACTACTAATATATTATATACTGGTATACTGTAATAATACTACTACTAATATATTATATACTGGTATACTGTAATAATAATACTACTAATATATTATATACTGGTATACTGTAATAATAATACTACTAATATATTATATACTGATATACTGTAATAATAATACTACTAATATATTATATACCTGTCACACCCTGACCATAGAGAGCCCTCGGGGTTCTCTATGGTGTTTTAGGTCAGGGCGTGACTAGGGGGATTTCTAGTTAGTTTATTTCTATGTTGGTGTATGCGTTTGGTTCCCAATTAGAGACAGCTGATAATCGTTACCTCTAATTGGGGATCATACTTAGTGTGTTCTATTTCCCACCTGCGATGTGGGATATTGTTTGTATGAGTGCCTATGTGCGCTACGTATTGCACGTTCGTTAATTATTTGTTGTTTTGAAGTTTCACTGTAATAAACATGTGGAACTCTACTCACACTGCGCCTTGGTCCGATTATTTAAATGACGATCGTGACAATACCGGTATACTGTAAATGCAGAATAAAATGGATTAACCGTGAGGATGTCACCAAGTTCAGCAAGTTATCTATAACTAAACCTTTTATATCATACAGCCTGTTATCTATAACTAAACCTGTTATATAATACAGTCTGTTATCTATAACTAAACCTGTTATATAATACAGCCTGTTATCTATAACTAAACCTGTTATCTATAACTAAACCTGTTATATAATACAGTCTGTTATCTATAACTAAATCTGTTATCTATAACTAAACCTGTATATAATACAGCCTGTTATCTATAACTAAACCTGTTATATCATACAGCCTGTTATCTGTAACTAAACCTGTTATATAATACAGCCTGTTATCTGTAACTAAACATGTTATATAATACAGCCTGTTATCTATAACTAAACCTGTTATATCATACAGCCTGTTATCTATAACTAAACCTGTTATATCATGCAGCCTGTTATCTATAACTAAACCTGGTATATCATACAGCCTGTTATCTATAACTAAACATGTTATATAATACAGCCTGTTATCTATAACTAAACCTGTTATATCATACAGCCTGTTATCTATAACTAAACCTGTTATATCATACAGCCTGTTATCTATAACTAAACCTGTTATATCATACAGCCTGTTATCTGGAACTAAACATGTTATATAATACAGCCTGTTATCTATAACTCAACCTGTTATATAATACAGCCTGTTATCTATAACTAAACCTGTTATCTATAACTAAACCTGTATATCATACAGCCTGTTATCTGTAACTAAACCTGTTATATAATACAGCCTGTTATCTATAACTAAACCTGTTATATCATACAGCCTGTTATCTATAACTAAACCTGTTATATCATACAGCCTGTTATCTATAACTAAACCTGTTATATCATACAGCCTGTTATCTATAACTAAACCTGTTATATAATACAGCCTGTTATCTGTAACTAAACATGTTATATCATACAGCCTGTTATCTATAACTAAACCTGTTATATCATACAGCCTGTTATCTATAACTAAACCTGTTATATCATACAGCCTGTTATCTATAACTAAACCTGGTATATCATACAGCCTGTTAGCTATAACTAAACCTGTTATATAATACAGCCTGTTATCTATAACTAAACCTGTTATATCATACAGCCTGTTATCTATAACTAAACCTGTTATATAATACAGCCTGTTATCTATAACTAAACCTGTTATATCATACAGCCTATTATCTATAACTAAACCTGTTATCTATAACTAAACCTGTTATCTATAACTAAACCTGTTATATAATACAGCCTGTTATCTATAACTAAACCTGTTATCTATAACTAAACCTGTTATATAATACAGCCTGTTATCTATAACTAAACCTGTTATATAATACAGCCTGTTATCTATAACTAAACCTGTTATATCATACAGCCTGTTATCTATAACTAAACCTGTTATCTATAACTAAACCTGTTATATAATACAGCCTGTTATCTATAACTAAACCTGTTATCTATAACTAAACCTGTTATATCATACAGCCTGTTATCTATAACTAAACCTGTTATATCACACAGCCTGTTATCTATAACTAAACCTGTTATATCATACAGTTTGCTCTACAGTATATAACTAAACCTGCATTGGTTGGGTCATACATGCAGAGCAGAGAGCATTGTTCATTCAGACAGCCAAACAACAGGGAAGGGACCCCCTGGCCTCCACAGACACACACACAGACAGTAGTGTCTAACATTAGATGTCACAATGGTCCCTTTGACATGGACTGTTACTGGCGGTAGATAGCTGCAGATCATCAGGAGCAGAGCACACAGAGTTCAGGAGCACTGGGCTGACCCCCTTACCTAGGAGCACTGGGCTGACCCCCTTAACTAGGAGCACTGGGCTGACCCCCTTACCTAGGAGCACTAGGCTGACCCCCTTACCTAGAAGCACTAGGCTGACCCCCTTACCTAGGAGCACTGGGCTGACCCCTTACCTAGGAGCACTGGGCTGACCCCCTTACCTAGGAGCACTGGGCTGACCCCTTACCTAGGAGCACTGGGCTGACCCCTTACCTAGGAGCACTGGGCTGACCCCCTTACCTAGGAGCAGTGGGCTGACCCCCTTACTCAGGAGCACTGGGCTGACCCCCTTACTCAGGAGCACTGGGCTGACCCCCTCACTCAGGAGCACTGGGCTGACCCCCTTACTCAGGTGCACTGGGCTGACCCCCTTACTCAGGTGCACTGGGCTGACCCCTTACTCAGACACTGGAGTCGTCTGTGATTACATGGACACAATCATTAATCAGACACACACTAGGCTGACTAGGCTACTGTAGAATGGTAGAATAGCATTAACACTAAGCTGACAAGGCTACTGTAGAATGGTAGAATAGCATTAACACTAAGCTGACAAGGCTACTGTAGAATGGTAGAATAGCATTAACACTAGGCTGACTAGGCTACTGTAGAATGGTAGAATAGCATTAACACTAAGCTGACTAGGCTACTGTAGAATGGTAGAATAGCATTAACACTAGGCTGACTAGGCTACTGTAGAATGGTAGAATAGCATTAACACTAGGCTGACTAGGCTACTGTAGAATGGTAGAATAGCATTAGGAGTAATTTGTCTTGTTAATCACAGGTATCTTTACTGGGCTATTAGTTGGTTCAATACCCTCTTCAGATCCATCATCTACATCTTCACATTATTGAGACTATTCCCAGCTGTATTTCACACTTAAAAAAAATAAAAATAGACCCATTTCTGTTCACCATTTCCGTTCCTGGTTCATCGGTGGTTTCCAAGGTACAGTAACAAGCAGATAGCAACACCAACAGTGGAAATAAGCAATTTCTGCGTTGCAAGATACAACTATTCACAAGGGTCAAAGATTAGGTTTTACAATGCTCTTCTTGCCTTGCAGCTATAAAACTGGAGTGTATTCATTAGGAGTGAGACACTTGCTGAGCCCAGCGCTAGTCACTCCATCTATTAGAATATAAATGCTCAATCATACTGCAAGACCATGCAGTGGCAGAATCAAGACGTTATTCCAGATCATTTTATCTTCAATTAGAAATCCTAAGAGTCACATTGTATCATATGACCCATGAATAAAAATCCAAGAGAGTAACAAGAAACTTTGAGATAAATCTGAACTAGATAAAAAGACATGATTATGTTTAAAGATAAACACTGCGACCTAACAATCAGGGTAATGTAAGACAGACAGCTAAGTGGTAACTGCCTCCATTGTCAAAATAAACCATGACGATTAGTATCCTTATTGTGACATCATATTGTCTGAAATAAACCTGCATAGTGGGCGATAAGTTTCCTTATTGTGACATTATATTGTCTGAAATAAACCTGCATAGTGGGCGATAAGTTTCCTTATTGTGACATGATATTGTCTGAAACATTCTTCAGGCATGGTGCTTCATCTCCTCACAGGTTCTTGATGGGGATTGTGACTTAACCCCTACCTACATGTACAAACTACCTCGACTAACCCCGCACATTGACTCGGTACCGGTACCCCCTGTATATAGCCTTGTTATTGTTATTTTATTGTGTTACTTTTTATTTACAGTTGAAGTCGGAAGTTTACATACACCTTAGCCAAATACATTTAAACTCAGTGTTCCACAATTCCTGAAATTTAATCCTAGTAAAAACTCCCTGTCTTAGGTCAGTTAAAAGGATCGCCACTTTATTTCAAGAATGTGAAATGTCAGAATAATAGTAGAGAGAATGATTTATTTCAGCTTGTATTTCTTTCATCACATTCCCAGTGGGTCAGAAGTTTACATACACTCAATTAGTACTTGGTAGCATTGCCTTTAAATTGGTTAACTTGGGTCAAATGTTTCGGGTAGCCTTCCACAAGCTTCCCTCAATAAGTTGGATGAATTTTGGCCCATTCCTCCTGACAGAGCTGGTTTAACTGAGTCAGGTTTGTAGGCCTCCTTGCTCGCACATGCTTTTTCAGTTCTGCCCACACATTTTCTATGGGATTGAGGTCAGGGCTTTGTATCTCCAAAACCTTGACTTTGTTGTCCTTAAGCCATTTTGCCACAACTTTGGAAGTATGTTTGGGGTCATTGTCCATTTGGAAGACCCATTTGTGACCAAGCTTTACTTCCTGACTGATGTCTTGAGATGTTGCTTCAATATATCCACATAATTTTCTTTCCTCATGATGCCATCTATTTTGTGAAGTGCAACAGTCCCTCCTGCAGCAAAGCACCCCCACAACATGATGCTGCCACCCCCGTGCTTCACGGTTGGGATGGTGTTCTTCGGCTTACAAGGCTCCCCATTTTTCCTCCATACATAACGATGGGCATTATGGCCAAACAGTTCTATTTTTGTTTCATCACACCACAGGACATTTCTCCAAAAAGTATGATCTTTGTCCCCATGTGCAGTTGCAAACCGTAGTCTGGCTTTTTTTATGGCGGTTTTGGAGCAGTGGCTTCTTCCTTGCTGAGCGGCCTTTCAGGTTATGTCGATATAGGACTCGTTTTTTTGTGGATATAGATACCTTTGTACCTTTTTCCGCCAGCACCTTCACAAGGTCCTTTGCTGTTGTTCTGGGATTGATTTGCACTTTTCTCACCAAAGTACGTTCATCTCTAGGAGACAGAACGCGTCTCCTTCCTGAGCGGTATGACGGCTGCGTGGTCCCATGGTGTTTATACTTGCAGACTATTGTTTGTACAGATGAATGTGGTACCTTCCGGCGTTTGGAAATTGCTCCCAAGGATGAACCAGACTTGTGGAGGTCTACAATTTTTGATCTGAGGTCTTGGCTGATGTCTTTTGATTTTCCCATGATGTCAAGAAAAGAGGCACTGAGTTTGAAGGTAGGCCTTGAAATACATTCACAGGTACACCTCCAATTGACTCAAATGATGTTAATTAGCCTCTCAGAAGCTTCTAAAGCCATGACATCATTTTCTGGAATTTTCCAAGCTGTTTAAAGGCACAGTCAACTTAGTGTATGTAAATCTCTGACCCACTGGAATTGTGATACAATGAATTCTAAGTGAAATAATCTGCCTGTAAACAATTGTTGTAAAAATGACTTGTGTCATGCACAAAGTAGATGTCCTAACCGACTTGCCAAAATTATAGTTTGTTAATTAACAAGAAATGTGTGGAGTGGTTGAAAAACAAGTTTTAATGACTCCAACCTAAGTGTATGTAAACTTCCGACTTCAACTGTATACATATTTTTTTATTTGGTAAATCTTTTCTTAACTCTTTCTTGAACTGCATTGTTGGTTAAGGGCTTGTACGTAAGTGTTTCACAGTAAGGTCTACACCTGTGGTATTCTTCGAATGTGACTAATAAAGTTTGATTTGATTGACTGTAGATCAATAGAAACCTGTTTCAGAGACATTGGAGTTACCATCATACCATACTGACCAGTGACCACTACTCTGTTGGGACAGATATGGGATATGTGATCAAGACAATTCATATAAAATTCACAACATATTATAACATATCACAACATAATGATATTGGTGTGGTGTCCCTCGTCAATGTAACCAAACGGAGGAGCCAAGCTAGTCTCTTCCCACAGTTACTTTCATGTGAGACTAAAGCCAGACTGACAGAATGGGGCTCATAATATAAAGCATGTCCTGACAAGTTAAACAGACACTCAGCAGTGGAAAGTTAGCTAATGTACTCCCAGCTCCTCCCCTGTACAAGGCATTCACACACGGCCAATGACATGGACATGTCAGTAACAGTCTCAGCTATGCAATTAGCTCCCCAAGCTGTCAGTCAAAACACACAGCCAATGTCAGGTAATTGTCAGGCATGCCCCCTTATCAGAACCATTAGCCCCTCAGGCTGTCAGTCAACTAGCACACTGACATTGAAACAGTCCTATCGTGCACAGATTACATAGGCTTGCTTCCCAAATGGCACCCTATTCCCTTTACAGCATATTACAGGGCCCATAGGGATCAAGGCCCATAGTAGTGCACTTTAGTAGGCAGTAGGGATCCATTTGTGACTCATACATAGACAGGAATACGTATTAGCCAATCTGTACTACAGTAATGCCACATTACCCCTGTAATGAGTTAATATAGAGGAGATTGTTCAGTGCAGAGAAAAATATAATCTACAGTGGAAGAGACGTCTGTCTGATACTGGGCTCCCGAGTGGCGCAGCGGTCTAAGACACTGCATCTCAGTGCTAGAGGCGTCACTACAGACACCCTGCTTCAAATCCCGGGCTGTATCACAACCCGGCTGTGATTGGGAGTCCAATAGGGCGGTGCACAATTGGCCCAGCGCCGTCCAGATTTGGCCGGTGTAGGCCATCATTGTAAATAAGAATTTGTTCTTAACTGACTGGCCATGTTAAATAAAAAATACAAAACAATATACTGCCAGCGGCTGCTTTGAGTGGTAACATGGATGTTTCATCATTTTATCCCACCATGAGACAGACTTCACTCCTTTCCAAGTTCCTCCTCATCAAATATTGAAAGTCACAGACATATTGGTAACCTGTCTGTATACCACTACATCTACCTTGAGGGTATGTCTAAAACACCAATCTAAAAACCACTGTAGTGCCTCAGGCCTGCCTTGGCAAAGAGGTCTTCTAACATCAATGAGACTTCCTGGTCAAATACATGTTAAATCAATGTGTGTCTTATAGTTCCCACCTTGCTTTTCTCCTGCTGTAGTTCTATCTGGATGTCTGTGAGTTTGGCCCTCAGATCTTCATTGGCAGCCTGCAGGGCCGCCAACGTATCGGCCCTCTCCATCTTGCCTCGGCCCCCAGCCCCGGCCCCCGGGACCCTTCTTGGACATGGTGAGGCCCTGGAGGTGGTGCTCCAAGGGCCCAAGCCCCCCACCTCTCTGGAGGAAGCACCTGAGAACCTTCTCTACTGTCTTCAGCCTTCTGTCAACCTGCCGTCCTCAGCTACATATTCTGGGCCACCTGGAACAACAAGACACGACACAACATTTTAGTAAAGAGGCTGTTGTTCCCTTTATAACAACTTAGACTGTTGATCCTTTTTTTGACAAGTTGGGGCTGCCGAGTGGCACAGCGGTTAACGGCACTGCGTCTCAGTGCTAGAGGCGTCACTACAGACCCTGGTTCCATTCCAGGCTGTATCGCAAATGGACGTTATTGGGAGTCCCAAAGGGCGGCAAAATATTGGCCCAGCGTCATCCAGTTTAGGGTTTGGCCAGATTAGGCCGTCATTGTAAATAAGAATTTGTTCTTAACTGACTTGCCTAGTTAAATAAAGTTGACATTTTTATTTTTGTTTTTAAAGTTAGACTGTTGATCCATTTATAACAAGTTAGACTGTTGATCCATTTATAACAAGTTAGACTGTTGATCCATTTATAACAAGTTAGACTGTTGATCCATTTATAACAAGTTAGACTGTTGATCCATTTATAACAAGTTAGACAACAACTTAAGTGTTTGAAGTCTTTGCCTACTTCTTCTGTTCCACCTGGAAGAAGAAGAAGAAGAAGAAGAAGGAAGAGGAGGAGGAAGAGGAGGAGGAAGAGGAGAATAACACAAGACAGAAACACAGTTATGTGATAAACAGGAATATGAACCATAGGGAGGGTGTCTAGAATTATTCAAACTGTAAGTGTGTCAACAATTCAGGCTCTACAACGGCATAAACAAGCAGCCTTGCAGACAGACCTGCCTCGCACCGGTTTCAACAAGCAGCCTTGCAGACAGACCTGCCTCGCACCGGTTTCTACAAGCAGCCTTGCAGACAGACCTGCCTCGCACCGGTTTCAACAAGCAGCCTCGCAGACAAACCTGCCTCGCACCGGTTTCAACAAGCAGCCTTGCAGACAGACCTGCCTCGCACCGGTTTCCACAAGCAGCCTTGCAGACAGACTTGCCTCGCACCGGTTTCAACAAGCAGCCTTGCAGACAGACCTGCCTCGCACCGGTTTCCACAAGCAGCCTTGCAGACAGACTTGCCTCGCACCGGTTTCAACAAGCAGCCTTGCAGACAGACTTGCCTTGCACCGGTTTCCACCAGCACTTCCCAAGGGTAACTTCAGGTTCCCAAGCCTTTTCGATTTCCCATTCTGTGGAATCTCTGACAAATGTTGACTAGGCAAAACATAGACTAAATGATTAGGATAGTATAAACAGCAGGAGTCTTTGAAAGTCTTCTCCAACATTGTGTCATGACAAGGTAAATCTGCATCACGTCACACCGACCCAATCCTCTAATCCTCTTCTCATCGTCAGCCTCCTATAATAACGTTCTAGCCTGGTCAAACAGACTGACCGCTGTGCTCACGTGAAGTAAAACACATTCACCTGTATTCGACAATTCAAGCACATAAAAACATCCTTGACTTGCCCTGTTAGTTTTTCTACCAGCAGATAACAGCAACTATGTGTAAAGTGGGAACACTAATGTTAATGTATATTCCACGGCAGATCCACTCCCTTTAAACCGAATCATATTTTACTGGTCACATATACACATGTTTAGCAGATGTTATTGGTCACATATACACATGTTTAGCAGATGTTATTGGTCACATATACACATGTTTAGCAGATGTTATTGGTCACATATACACATGTTTAGCAGATGTTATTGGTCACATATACACATGTTTAGCAGATGTTATTGGTCACATATACACATGTTTAGCAGATGTTATTGCGGGTGTTGTGAAATGCTTGTGTTTCTAGCTCCAACAGTGCAGTAATATCTAACAATTCACAACAATACACACAAATCTAAAGGTAAAAGAATGGAATTAAGAAATATTTAAGTATTAGGACGAGCAATGTCGGAGTGGCATTGACTAAAATACAGTAGAATATAATACAGTATATACATATGAGATGAGTAAAGCAGTATGTAAACATTATTAAAGTGACTAGTGTTCCATTATTAAAGTGACCAGTGATTCCATGTCTATGTATATAGGGCAGCAGCCTCTAAGGTGCAGGGTTGAGTAACCGGGTGGTTGCCATATGTACATCTATGTGAATATCTATCAGCCTAAATATATCCATGTAATACCTAGTCTAACACTTGATACCTAGTCTAACACATGATACCTAGCCTAACACCTGATACCTAGTCTAACACCTGATACCTAGTCTAACACCTGATACCTAGTCTAACACCTGATACCTAGTCTAACACTTGATACCTAGTCTAACACTTGATACCTAGTCTAACACCTCTGAACACACTGTTAGCTCGTCTAACACCTCTGAACACACTGTTAGCTAGTCTAACACCCCTGAACACACTGATACCTAGTCTAACACCTCTGAACACACTGCTAGCTAGTCTAACACCTCTGAACACACTGTTAGCTAGTCTAACACCCCTGAACACACTGCTAGCCAGTCTAACAGTTGTCAGTTGGTTTTTCATAGCCGAGGTTGAGACAGCAGGTGCAGTAGAGAGAGAGATGTGTGTGTGTGTGTGTGTGTGTGTGTGTGTGTGTGTGTGTGTGTGTGTGTGTGTGTGTGTGTGTGTGTGTGTGTGTGTGTGTGTGTGTGTGTGTGTGTGTGTCAGGCTAGCTGATACAGCGTTTGTTTAATGAGCATGTCTCCCTGGGATCCTGTCGTAGGAGGAAGGTTCCTCATTTTATATTTATTCATACTGCCAGCTATGCAAGCATTTAATATTACTGTACTGTACCAACTAAAACTACACATCTAAACTACAGACAGAAATACAAGCATATTACCCTGACAGCAGAGGAGAAGAGAAAATCATCTGTCACAACCTAAACGTCCCAGGCACCAGCATGCTTCTCTTGGTTAGGTGAGAAGAGAGAGAGGTGTGTTGTTTATGTCACAACCTAAACGTCCCAGGCACCAGCATGCTTCTCTTGGTTAGGTGAGAAGAGAGAGAGGTGTGTTGTTTATGTCACAACCTAAACGTCCCAGGCACCAGCATGCTTCTCTTGGTTAGGTGAGAAGAGAGAGAGGTGTGTTGTTTATGTCACAACCTAAACGTCCCAGGCACCAGCATGCTTCTCTTGGTTAGGTGAGAAGAGAGAGAGGTGTGTTGTTTATGTCACAACCTAAACGTCCCAGGCACCAGCATGCTTCTCTTGGTTAGGTGAGAAGAGAGAGAGGTGTGTTTTGTTTGTCATTATAGTTGAACTATGAATACAAACCTTAATCCCAGTTTGACTTATTTTCAAAGCCATAACCCTGGTCTACACTCAGAAAAAAAGGGTTATTTGGCTGTCTCTGTATGAGAACCCTTTTTGGGTTCCAGGTAGAACACTTTTGGGTTCCATGTAGAAAAGGGTTCTACATGAAACCCAAAAGGGTCCTACCTCATGGCTTAGTTTTTGCTCCGTCATGCACTGTCAACTGTGGGACCTTATCTAGACAGGTGTGTGCCTTTCCAAATCATGTCCAATCAATTGAATTTACCACAGATGAACTCCAATCAAGTTGTAGAAACATCTCAAGGATGATCAATGGAAACAGGATGCACCTGAGCTCAATTTCAAGTCTCATAGCAAAGG
This sequence comes from Salmo salar, assembly GCF_905237065.1. NCBI lineage: Eukaryota > Metazoa > Chordata > Actinopteri > Salmoniformes > Salmonidae > Salmo > Salmo salar. The sequence continues at coordinate 101,754 of NW_025548578.1, forward strand.
GTCTGAATACTTATGAAAAGAAGTGTCACGAATCCCACCGAAGGTGGCTCCCCTGCCTGTTCGAGCGGCGCTCGGCGGTCGTCGTCGCTGGCCTACTAGCCACCGCTGATCCCTTTTTCCTTTTCTGTTTGTTTAGTCTTATTGGTTGCACCTGTTCCCTATTGTGTTCTTGATTTGTGTTTATTTAAGCCTGCTTAGCCCGCCCAGGTTTGTGTGGGATTACGTTTACTGTTGTGTTTATTTTGGATGTGCTGGCTTACGCCTTGTATTCTCTCTCCGGACTGTTTTGCCCGTTGTACTGGGTTGGTCATTTGTTTTACGCGCCCGTTGGTTTTGGCGTTGACCGTTTTGTGCCGGGAAGAATAAAGGTCGTTATACTTCACCTCTGCTCTCTGCGCCTGACTCTACCACCACTCCTAGTATCCCATGACAATAAGGTATTTCTGTTTCTAAAAACCTGTTTTTGCTTTGTCATTATGGGACATTGTGTTTATATGGCTGAGGATTATTTTTAATTTAATCAATTTTAGAATAAGGCTGTAACGTAACAACGTTTTGAAGGCACTGTATTTGTTAGAGAAATGACGCAGGGCACCTATTAGATTCACAGATTTTCCCTGAATATACAGTATTTGTCAGACCATTGGCTAAGGTAAAGTGATATCCCTGGCTTATGAAGTCATCAGTCTACAGTTCAGGTGAAAGTGCATGACTCCTGTTAACCTGTTCTTAACCACCTGTTCCCATGTATTATGGCACACCGCATGATCCTACACTTTACAAAAAACACAGCGTGATGCTACGCTTTACAAAAAACAACGTGATTGAGAAATAGAAAAAGGTCATATATATACTGCTCAAAAAAATAAAGGGAACACTTAAACAGCACATTCTAGATCTGAATGAAAGAAATAATCTTATTAAATACTTTTTTCTTTACATAATTGAATGTGCTGACAACAAAATCACACAAAAATAATCAATGGAAATCCAATTTATCAACCCATGGAGGTCTGGATTTGGAGTCACACTCAAAATTAAAGTGGAAAACCACACTACAGGCTGATCCAAATTTGATGTAATGTCCTTAAAACAAGTCAAAATGAGGCTCAGTAGTGTGTGTGGCCTCCACGTGCCTGTATGACCTCCCTACAACGCCTGGGCATGCTCCTGATGAGGTGGCGGATGGTCTCCTGAGGGATCTCCTCCCAGACCTGGACTAAAGCATCCGCCAACTCCTGGACAGTCTGTGGTGCAACGTTGCGTTGGTGGATGGAGCGAGACATGATGTCCCAGATGTGCTTAATTGGATTCAGGTCTGGGAAACGGGCGGGCCAGTCCATAGCATCAATGCCTTCCTCTTGCAGGAACTGCTGACACACTCCAGCCACATGAGGTCTGGCATTGTCTTGCATTAGGAGGAACCATGGGCCGACCACACCAGCATATGGTCTCACAAGGGGTCTGAGGATCTCATCTCGGTACCTAATGGCAGTCAGGCTACCTCTGGCGAGCACATGGAGGGCTGTGCGGCCCCCCAAAGAAATGCCACCCCACACCATGACTGACCCACCGCCAAACCGGTCATGCTGGAGGATGTTGCAGACAGCAGAACGTTCTCCACGGTGTCTCCAGACTCTGTCACGTCTGTCACGTGCTCAGTGTGAACCTGCTTTCATCTGTGAAGAGCACAGGGCGCCAGTGGCGAATTTGCCAATCTTGGTGTTCTCTGGCAAATGCCAAACGTCCTGCACGGTGTTGGGCTGTAAGCACAACCCCCACCTGTGGATGTCGGGCCCTCATACCACCCTCATGGAGTCTGTTTCTGACCGTTTGAGCAGACACATGCACATTTGTGGCCTGCTGGAGGTCATTTTGCAGGGCTCTGGCAGTGCTTCTCCTGCTCCTCCTTACACAAAGACGGAGGTAGCGGTCTTGCTGCTGGGTTGTTGCCCTCCTATGGCCTCCTCCACATCTCCTGATGTACTGGCCTGTCTCCTGGTAGCGCCTCTATGCTCTGGACACTACGCTGACAGACACAGCAAACCTTCTTGCCACAGCTCGCATTGATGTGCCATCCTGGATGAGCTGCACTACCTGAGCCACTTGTGTGGGTTGTAGACTCCGTCTCATGCTACCACTAGAGTGAAAGCACCGCCAGCATTAAAAAATGACCAAAACATCAGCCAGGAAGCATAGGAACTGAGAAGTGGTCTGTGGTCCCCACCTGCAGAACCACTCCTTTATTGGGGGTGTCTTGCTAATTGCCTATAATTTCCACCTGTTGTCTATTCCATTTGCACAACAGCATGTGAAATTTATTGTCAGTGTTGCTTCCCCTAAGTGGACAGTTTGATTTCACAGAAGTGTGATTGACTTGGAGTTACATTGTGTTGTTTAAGTGTTCCCTTTATTTTTTGAGCAGTGTATATATATATATATATATATATATATATATCTATTTTAGATGACTACCAGGTACACTGAAACTGTACAACTGAATAAAATCGAAACGTGTCACCAGCAACACATTATGTACACAGAATAACTATGCACCTCGGGGACTAGAGTTTCCTCCATTATTTTTAGATATCGCCTGGGACTAAACTGAAATTGTCAAGCTGTAGGTCCCAGGTTAATTCAGATATTCAACAACACAAAAAAAGCATGTTTTATTTCTTCTCTTCTGTTTCCCTGCACTCAGCATTTCTGAGTCCCAGTATACTCTTTAAATAATGATTAGCAGTAGTAATCCTGGACTGACTGTCACGCCCTGACCAGGTGAACTCTTCTATTTTGGTCAGGGTGTGGCATTTCTATAGTTTATTTTCTATGTTTTTGGTATAGCCTTGCTTTGGGGCGTATTTCTATGTTGGGTTCTGTCGATTCCCAATCAGAGACAGCTGTCACTAGTTGCCTCTGATTGGGGAATCATATTTAAGTTCCTTTTCCCCCCACGATGTTTGTGGGTTGTTTGTCTCTTTTGTTGGAGCAGTAGCGATACGTTTATTTCTGTTTTGACCGTGTTATTTCAGTCTGTAATAAATAACATGAGTTCGCTCCCCAGCTGCGCCTTGGTCCACTTCTTCCTTCCTGCACGACGATCGTTACACTGACATGGATTTGGGATGGGAATTATTCAAATAATGCAGATTTAGGCAAATAAAATAACCCTTCAAATGGTACAACCCTCGGTTAATACCCAAAGTAACATGACACCTTGAGGTTAAATAAAACGATATGTCAGGTGCGTCGTAGAAAGTGGACCAAGGCGCAGCGGGTATCGTGCTCATCTTTTATTTATATAAGTGAACACTTAGACAAAATAAATAGACGTAAACCAACAGTTCCGTAAGGACACAAGGACTATACGAAAAACAACTACCCACAAACACAAGACAAAATAAACCCACTTAAGAATGGCCTCCAATTAGAAGCAAGGACAACCAGCTGCTTCTAATTGGAGGTCTTTCCCAAAACTAACATAGAAATAGAAAACATAGAACATACACCAAAAACCCCGAAACACACAAAACAAAACACCCCCTGACCAAACTACAATAACAAAATAACCCCTTTACTGGTCAGGATGTCACAGTACCCCCCCCCCAAAAGGTGTAGACCCTGGATGCACCTGGAAACAAAAAAACTAACAAAACAATAACCACAAAATTAAAGGGTGGGAAGGGAGGGTGGCTACCGTCACCGACGGGCTAACGTGCTACACCCCCCTCCCCAATCCTCCAACTACGGAGGTGGCTCTGGCTCCAGCCTTAGTCCCCATTCAAACCTGTAGCCCACCGCTGAAGACGCCGGGCGACTCTGGCTGCGCCGGACTGGCGGGCGACTCTGGAGGCCAAGTGCTCACAGCAGGCACTGGCTGTACCGGGTTATGGAGGTGCACTGGAGGGTGAGTGCAGGGAGCAGGAGCAGGACGTACTGGGCTGGCGCACTAGAGGCCTGATGCGTGGGGCTGGCTTTGGAGGCGCCAGACTGGTGACACGCACCACAAGGCTAGTGCGAGGAGCAGGAATAGGACGTACTGGACTGGGCAGGCGCACTAGAGGCCTGATGCGTGGGGCTGGCTTTGGAACTACCCCCACCACAGAGACCACAGAGTTGTTCTGTAATAAGGGTGACTAACTACCTCACCACAGAGTTGTTCTGTAATAAGGGTGACTAACTACCTCACCACAGAGACCACAGAGTTGTTCTGTAATAAGGGTGACTAACTACCTCACCACAGAGTTGTTCTGTAATAAGGGTGACTAACTACCTCACCACAGAGACCACAAAGTTGTTCTGTAATAAGGGTGAATAACTACCCCACCACAGAGACCACAGAGTTGTTCTGTAATAAGGGTGACTAACTACCTCACCACAGAGTTGTTCTGTAATAAGGGTGACTAACTACCTCACCACAGAGACCACAGAGTTGTTCTGTAATAATGGTGACTAACTACCTCACCACAGAGTTGTTCTGTAATAAGGGTGACTAACTACCTCACCACAGTGACCACAGAGTTGTTCGGTAATAAGGGTGACTAACTACCTCACCACAGTGACCACAGAGTTGTTCTGGAATAAGGGTGACTAACTACCTCACAAAAGTGACCACAGAGTTGTTCTGTAATATGGGTGACTAACTACCTCACCACAGAGTTGTTCTGTAATAAGGGTGACTAACTACCTCACCACAGTGACCACAGAGTTGTTCTGTAATAAGGGTGACTAACTACCTCACCACAGTGACCACAGAGTTGTTCTGTAATAAGGGTGACTAACTACCTCACCACAGAGTTGTTCTGGAATAAGGGTGACTAACAACCTCACCACAGTGACCACAGAGTTGTTCGGTAATAAGGGTGACTAACTACCTCACCACAGTGACCACAGAGTTGTTCTGGAATAAGGGTAACTAACTCCCTCACTACAGTGACCACAGAGTTGTTCTGTAATACGGGTGACTAACTACCTCACCACAGAGTTGTTCTGTAATAAGGGTGACTAAGTACCTCACCACAGTGACCACAGAGTTGTTCTGTAATAAGGGTGACTAACTACCTCACCACAGTGACCACAGAGTTGTTCTGTAATAAGGGTGACTAACTACCTCACCACAGAGTTGTTCTGTAATAAGGGTGACTAACTACTTCACCACAGTGACCACAGAGTTGTTCTGTAATAAGGGTGACTAACTACCTCACCACAGAGACCACAAAGTTGTTCTGTAATAAGGGTGAGTAACTACCCCACCACAGAGACCACAGAGTTGTTCTGTAATAAGGGTGACTAACTATCTCACCACAGAGTTGTTCTGTAATAAGGGTGACTAACTACCTCACCACAGAGACCACAGAGTTGTTCTGTAATAAGGGTGACTAACTACCTCACCACAGAGTTGTTCTGTAATAAGGGTGACTAACTACCTCACCACAGAGACCACAGAGTTGTTCTGTAATAATGGTGACTAACTACCTCACCACAGAGTTGTTCTGTAATAAGGGTGACTAACTACCTCACCACAGTGACCACAGAGTTGTTCGGTAATAAGGGTGACTAACTACCTCACCACAGTGACCACAGAGTTGTTCTGGAATAAGGGTGACTAACTACCTCACAAAAGTGACCACAGAGTTGTTCTGTAATATGGGTGACTAACTACCTCACCACAGAGTTGTTCTGTAATAAGGGTGACTAACTACCTCACCACAGTGACCACAGAGTTGTTCTGTAATAAGGGTGACTAACTACCTCACCACAGTGACCACAGAGTTGTTCTGTAATAAGGGTGACTAACTACCTCACCACAGAGTTGTTCTGGAATAAGGGTGACTAACAACCTCACCACAGTGACCACAGAGTTGTTCGGTAATAAGGGTGACTAACTACCTCACCACAGTGACCACAGAGTTGTTCTGGAATAAGGGTAACTAACTCCCTCACTACAGTGACCACAGAGTTGTTCTGTAATACGGGTGACTAACTACCTCACCACAGAGTTGTTCTGTAATAAGGGTGACTAAGTACCTCACCACAGTGACCACAGAGTTGTTCTGTAATAAGGGTGACTAACTACCTCACCACAGTGACCACAGAGTTGTTCTGTAATAAGGGGTGACTAACTACCTCACCACAGAGTTGTTCTGTAATAAGGGTGACTAACTACTTCACCACAGTGACCACAGAGTTGTTCTGTAGATAAGGGTGACTAACTACCTCACCACAGAGACCACAAAGTTGTTCTGTAATAAGGGTGAGTAACTACCCCACCACAGAGACCACAGAGTTGTTCTGTAATAAGGGTGACTAACTATCTCACCACAGAGTTGTTTGGCTGTAATAAGGGTGACTAACTACCTCACCACAGAGACCACAGAGTTGTTCTGTAATAAGGGTGACTAACTACCTACACCACCACAGAGTTGTTCTGTAATAAGGGTGACGAACTACCCCACCACAGAGACCACAGAGTTGTTCTGTAATAAGGGGGTGACTAACTACCTCACCACAGAGTTGTTCTGTAATAAGGGTGACTAACTACCTCACAACAGAGACCACAGAGTTGTTCTGTAATAAGGGGGTGACTAACTACCTCACCACAGAGTTGTTCTGTAATAAGGGTGACTAACTACCTCACCCACAGAGTTGTTCTGTAATAAGGGTGACTAACTACCCCACCACAGAGACCACAGAGTTGTTCTGTAATAAGGGTGACTAACTACCTCACCACAGAGTTGTTCTGTAATAAGGGTGACTAACATACCTCACCACAGAGACCACAGAGTTGTTCTGTAATAAGGGTGACTAACTACCTCACAACAGAGACCACAAAGTTGTTCTGTAATAAGGGTGAGTAACTACCCCACCACAGAGACCACAGAGTTGTTCTGTAATAAGGGTGACTAACTACCTCACCACAGAGTTGTTCTGTAATAAGGGGTGACTAACTACCTCACCACAGAGACCAAAGAGTTGTTCTGTAATAAGGGGTGACTAACTACCTCACCACAGAGTTGTTCTGTAATAAGGGTGACTAACTACCTCACCACAGTGACCACAGAGTTGTTCGGAATAAGGGTGACTAACTACCTCACCACAGTGACCACAGAGTTGTTCTGGAATAAGGGTGACTAACTACCTCACCACAGTGACCACAGAGTTGTTCTGTAATACGGGTGACTAACTACCTCACCACAGAGTTATTCTGTAATAAGGGTGACTAACTACCTCACCACAGAGTTGTTCTGTAATAAGGGTGACTAACTACCTCACCACAGAGACAACAAAGTTGTTCTGTAATAAGGAGGAATAACTACCCCACCACAGAGACCACAGAGTTGTTCTGTAATAAGGGTGACTAACTACCTCACCACAGAGTTGTTCTGTAATAAGGTGACTAACTACCTCACCACAGAGACCACAGAGTTGTTCTGTAATAAGGGTGACCTAACTACCTCACCACAGAGTTGTTCTGTAATAAGGGGTGACTAACTACTACTCACCACAGTGACCACAGAGTTGTTCGGTAATAAGGGTGACTAATACCTCACCACAGTGACCACAGAGTTGTTCTGGAATAAGGGTGACTAACTACCTCACCACAGTGACCACAGAGTTGTTCTGTAATACGGGTGACTAACACCTCACTTACAGAGTTGTTCTGTAATAAGGGTGACTAACTACCTCACCACAGTGACCACAGAGTTGTTCTGTAATAAGGGGGTGACTAACTACATCACCACAGTGACCACAGAGTTGTTCTGTAATAAGGGTGACTAACTACCTCACCACAGAGTTGTTCTGGAATAAGGGTGACTAACAACCTCACCACAGTGACCACAGAGTTGTTTGGTAATAAGGGTGACTAACTACCTCACCACAGTGACCACAGAGTTGTTCTGGAATAAGGGTGACTAACTACCTCACCACAGTGACCACAGAGTTGTTCTGTAACACGGGTGACTAACTACCTCACCACAGAGTTGTTCTGGAATAAGGGTGACTAACTACCTCACCACAGTGACCACAGGAGTTGTTCTGTAATAAGGGGTGACTAACTACCTCACCACAGTGACCACAGAGTTGTTCTGTAATAAGGGTGACTAACTACCTCACCACAGAGTTGTTCTGTAATAAGGGCGACTAACTACCCCACCACACAGTGACCACAGAGTTGTTCTGCCCAATAAGGGTGACTAACTACCTCACCACAGAGTTGTTCTGGAATAAGGGTGACTAACTACCTCACCACAGTGACCACAGAGTTGTTCTGTAATAAGGGTGACTAACTACCTCACCACAGTGACCACAGAGTTGTTCTGTAATAAGGGTGACTAACTACCTCACCACAGAGTTGTTCTGTAATAAGGGTGACTAACTACTTCACCACAGTGACCACAGAGTTGTTCTGTAATAAGGGTGACTAACTACCTCACCACAGAGACCACAAAGTTGTTCTTGTAATAAGGGTGAGTAACTACCCCACCACAGAGACACAGAGTTGTTCTGTAATAAGGGTGACTAACTATCTCACCACAGAGTTGTTCTGTAATAAGGGTGACTAACTACTCTCACCACAGAGACCCAGAGTTGTTCTGTAATAAGGGTGACTAAGTACCTACACCACCACAGAGTTGTTCTGTAATAAGGGTGACTAACTACCCCACCACAGAGACCACAGAGTTGTTCTGTAATAAGGGTGACTAACTACCTCACCACAGAGTTGTTCTGTAATAAGGGTGACTAACTACCCCACCACAGTGACCACAGAGTTGTTCTGTAATAAGGGTGACTAACTACCTCACCACAGAGTTGTTCTGGAATAAGGGTGACTAACTACCTCACCACAGTGACCACAGAGTTGTTCTGTAATAAGGGTGACTAACTACCTCACCACAGTGACCACAGAGTTGTTCTGTAATAAGGGTGACTAACTACCTCACCACAGAGTTGTTCTGTAATAAGGGTGACTAACTACTTCACCACAGTGACCACAGAGTTGTTCTGTAATAAGGGTGACTAACTACCTCACCACAGGAGACCACAAAGTTGTTCTGTAATAAGGGCTGAGTAACTACCCCACCACAGAGACCAGCAGAGTTGTTCTGTAATAAGGGTGATTAACTATCTCACCACAGAGTTGTTCTGTAATAAGGGTGACTAACTACCTCACCACAGAGACCACAGAGTTGTTCTGTAATAAGGGTGACTAACTACCTACACCACCACAGAGTTGTTCTGTAATAAGGGTGACTAACTACCCCACCACAGAGACCACATAGTTGTTCTGTAATAAGGGTGACTAACTACCTCACCACAGAGTTGTTCTGTAATAAGGG